>NW_008360308.1:2140671-2140976 GCF_000622305.1 Nannospalax galili
GCTACCATTTACTACATTTCCCTATTTTGGGAACAAGGTAAAGGAATAGTTTCAAGAGTTTGCTCAAAGTAAGTAACAAGTACCACAGCTAGGATCAGACATTCATGTGTGTGAGATTTAGGTCTTTCTAATGCCAAAGACTGAATCTTTAAACGACTATTACATCTTTTATGTGTTTAACTGAGGTAAACAGACAGGAACTTTAGGAGAGATTCTACAATCTAGTTTTGAGACTAAAATGAGAAAGGAAAGATTGAGGAATCTACTTATAAATGTGTGAGGCTTAAAGGCTTACAAGAAGAAAA
>NW_008360308.1:2141061-2146109 GCF_000622305.1 Nannospalax galili
AATGTGGGAGGCTTAAAGGCTTACAAGAAGAAAATTTAAAAAAACCAAAACAGTGGTTGTAAAACCTCAAAAGTAAAGAAATATGGGGTCATATTCAGAAAGCAAAAAGGCTTAAGGTAGGAAAATAAACAAAGGATTTAACTATACATTCAGAAAATCACCATCTCAAACTAGCCCAAGGTGATGTTTGCATCATTAAGACAAGTACACAATAAAATATATAAGAAAAAATTGGGTATTTATGTTGAAAATAGAAATTCCCTCAAGTGATAAGTGTGTTGGCCACATCAAGTTTCTGAGACTACTTCTTCCAAAGCAAGTCAATAGACTTATGTTAAAGACAACATGTGTATTTAAAGTAGCAATTTTATTTGAGTTAAAATTATTTACAAAAACCCAAAGACATACTTCATGAAACTGGTACAAACTATTTTTTCCTGCCGTTGGCTTTTGCTCCAAAGATCACAGCTGAGAAATACTGTATAAAATAAAAATAGGATTGGATTCAGAAAAGTATTCTACTGTTCTAATTTCCGATTGGTAGTATTTACAGAAATATTTACAATGGAAAAAAAGGTTACCTTAAAACTTTAGTTAATTTGCAAGTCAGCCTCAAGTACCCTAAAATGAGAGTTCTCTGAGGGTTAAAAACACACAAATGCACTGCAGTTGGTGAGGTGGTAGCTCCCTCACCACCCCACCCCACCAAAACCTGCATCTCTATCAGTGCTTGACAATTAGTTATTTTTAAAACAAAACAAAACAAAAAAACTGTTAAACACTGAGGTAAATCAATTCTCAAATGATTACCAGTGTAACAGAAAAATGTAGTTCGCCCTGATTGATCTCATCCAAATGTTTAATATTCCTTACCATCTGTCACAACCAAAAAAATCTGTTCATTTCCCCCAATCCAATGATTAATAAATATCAACATATTTTAAAATAATTAAACAAAGTATATCTAACTAATTTTGTGTATATCATTTACCAATATGCTTTTAAAAATAGTTTGCTAAATTAGTTTTATACTCAGGGCAAATACAATAATAGTCTTCCCATATTACACTGGCATACTGCGTTCTCAAAAGGTGATGGGGACGGGTCTGGGTGGTAGAAGGAAGAAAACAATTTGCCTGTAGTCAGTTACTTCCTTATACATTTCCCAACAATCTGCATTATCAAAAACAGGAAGACAATAGAAGGCAGCCACTGCATTAAAAAACATTACAGCTGGCACTGATACAAGAGCCCCAGTTTGTTACTTTATACAAGGAAATAACAAAGTCTAAATGAGTAAAAATTAGACTTTTAGCTATTTTCCCCAATACACACCAAACTAATATTTTTATGGCTTCAAGTTTTACAAATCCAATGAACAAACATGATGTAACTATTTGAAAGGTAATTAAAGGTATTAATGAAACATCTCTGGAAAGCCTGTCCTCAGGCCCCAATCAATCAAAAAGAAAAAAAGTATAACCAGTGGTCTGAACAAGACAAGAAAATCTGCAATGTTGTGAAATTAAACCTCTAAACTGTGTTCTGTGTGTTCCACAACTGTTTTCTAAACAACTGTTCTATGAACAAAGAATCTGAATAAAAAAGGGTCTTCTCTACACCAGCAATTTTAAGGCTTTGCGCTTATGCAATTGATCCTGTCACTCTATAGAAGAATATACACGCTATCTGGAAATATGAATTCCACATTGGTGTTTTAGCTTCCTTATATTTATTGTACTGAACATTAGAAAATATATCTAGAGAACTTGCCTCAAAACTTAACAATGTTTCAAGAGCCTCCCTAGCATTAAGTGTAAACTACCCTGGGTTTGTCTATTTCTGTTCAATCCTTTAACAGGGCACAGCTTCTTATATAATATAATATTCCCTCAAACTGCTATTTGTTTTCTTGTGCCTACAGCTATGACACATTATGGTATGATAGTGAATATGGTCATGGTCTCAAAAGTGAGAAATAGTTCAACACCCAAACCTAATCAAGAATAAAAAAATATACTATTAATCCCTTGTCTTTGGATTCCATCTAATTTTAAATATAGACAGTAGTTCAGGGAACAACAACAAAAAAATTCACAAAATTATTAAAAGCTTTATTTACGATTGGAATCATTCAACAAAAAGCAAAAGCAAATGAGCCTGAAAAAGGAACTAAGCTGTTGTCGAATAGAATGTCCTCAGAACATTCACGACCTCAGTAGCTAAGCTGCCTCTGCGCACCTGGCTGGCATGACAACAGTGGCTCAACATACACAGCAGTTGCACTAACAGCAGCACAAAATTTCCCCTTAAACCTTGCCCAAAACAAAGCAAGAACACAAGGGGAGGGTATAGACTCTGCCAAGTAAGTGTATTTAAATACTGCATGGAAGTGTTAACAGCCTGAACCTTTTCCCTCATTTTTGATAGTTGCAGATTGATGTAGTAACTGTCATTTAGCAAATGCAGAATGCATGACGAAGAAATTGGGTGGTCATAAAAATCCAAATATGAATGATACTGATGAATGTTCTTGGTATATCTTCAAGGACTTCTTTCATGACTTTTCTTTGTCTAAGGATAGCTCCAACATTACCAAGCACCTGAAGCAAAGGTAAAGCAGCTAGCAATGTTCCAAATATTCAATCACTCTAGAGATAGATTTCTGGCCTGTTGTTCCAACAGCACACTGAAAGGGGAAGGAAGGAAATAACGGTTAATGCCTAACAAAAGTTGAGAAGTATTAAATCAAAATTTTCCTCCTGAGGAAGTTACTAAATCGAATGCTACAGATCAGAGCACATTGAAATTAAATTGTTGCCTTTATAATACAGCATTTTGCCATAATAATAATTCTCCCCTCATCATTATGATATGACAGTTAATTCTGTCAACTTCACTGCACTGAGACGTGCCTAGGAGATTGATAAACATACCTCTGGGTGTGCCTGTGAAGACATTTCCAGAAAAGACTGATGGAGGGAGGAACACTCACCCTGTTTATGGGGTGCCATCTCACAGGCTACAGGCCCAGTTGGAATAAAAGAGGAAAAAGGAGAAAGCTAGACAGTCTAGGTATTCTCCACTTCCTAGTCATCACAGGGCAGCTCTACTCCATCCTACTCTTACCACAATGGACTAAAACCTCTGAACCTATGACCAGAATACACCTTTCTTTCTGTAAGTTGTTTACATCAGGTATTTTGCCACAGTAAGAAAAACCCTAAAAAACTATGGCCATAGTATTTTTATTTTCAGTTAATGTGAAAACAAAAACTTAAACTTAAAAACACATAAACTAGCCAGGACTGGTTGCTCATGCCTCTAATTCCAGCATTTGAGAAGCAGAAGCAGGAAGAGTGCTGCGATTTTAAGGTCAGCTTGGTCTACAAAAGAAGTTTCTGTCTCAACTTTGAGCCAAGCCTTTGCTCTTCAATCTAGATACCACTTCTCCCCATTTCAGCACACAGCAAAGCTGCACTGCTTAAGCAGCCCCTGTCAATGTCTTGACTATTTGGAATAATGATGGTAGTCCTGATAGTGACTGATAGGTCATTAGCTATGACAGCCCAAAGCCCCAAAGTTAAACCATGTGCGAGGACTCCTCCTGGTGTGCTTTGGCCTGGGAAGGCCTGTTGCATATGGTTCAAGTGTGGGTTGGTTTTATGATGAAAGGGAGTTGGGTGGCACCTATGTGCCACTCACTTCTTCCTTGTTTTAACAAGAAATTTTAAACCACAGGAATTTATGAGAATCTGGTTTGATCAAAATGATTTTCGTCACAGCTTTTACCCTTTTTCTATAGTTACATAATTGAAAAGAATCATCTTCCTCTTCACAAAAACTAGAATAAAAAGCTTTGTAAATATGTCTGTAAATGTTTTCCTAAATACTAATATTATCAACATTTGGATTAAAATATATTTTTTACAAAGGTGAAAAAAAAAAAGATTGTGTCTCAAAAACAAGCAAAACCAAAATTTCACATAGACTGCAATATTGCAATACAAGCTACTTACAGTGAGATTCATGAAGCTTAGGAACTTTTTAAGCATCTCTGTCATTATGGAGAAGTCTCCTTCTGGCAGGTATTCCCGCACAGTAGTTACATTGATCTGAGAAAACAGATTGACAACAGTCAGTCAGCTGGCTGAAAGTATATTGTAAGCACCCAGGTGTTGCTGATTCTGCTACACATCTTGGGTAAACTTCTACAAGAACCCTAGAACACCATGGATATTCTCTTTCCACATTCATTCATTCTGTGCAGGCACGTTCCTTACCCCACAGAGAAAGGGGAAAAAAGCAAAGCTGACCAAATTTACAAAGAAGTATTTGCGCACACTCACTTTTGGAAATGCAAAGAGAAAGATCTGAAATAAACTGCACTGTGAAATGTGTGACTGTGTGTGAAGCTGGACTATACTCAGAGAGCTGCTTATAAAAAAATTCAAAGGTAAGTTCCCATTCTACAAAAGTGAAGTATGCAAAACCAGAATTAACTATATCTTTTGCGGGGGGTCTTTTTTGAGACAGGGTCTCCCTGTAGCCCCAGCTGTCCTGGAACTCATTATGTAGACCAGGCTGGCCTTGAACTCACAGAGATCTGGCCTGCCTCTGCCTCCTGAGTACTAGGATTTTTTTAAAAGGTGTGTGCCGCCATGCCTGGTTAATTTTGTTTTTTGGGTGTTTTTAACTATTTTTAATTTATGTGTATGGGTGTTATACATACATGCATGTACGTAAGTGTACCCGTGCCATGCAGTGCCTGTGGAGGACAGAAAAGGGCATCAGATCTGGATTGGATGGTTGTTAGCTGCCATGGGTGCTGGGATTCAAACCTGGGCTGTCTTCTTCGAAAGCAGCCAGTGCTTTTTTTTTTTTAATTATTTATTTAATAACCACATACTTAGAAGAAGCATTTCATTACAACAGCATTGACATATTCAATAACAATTTCCTGAGCTAAGATGCATCTCTTTCAAAATTGGCTGCAAATTTTTAGGTTTACAGTTGAATTATTACAGTTATACAATATTGTACTCAGT
>NW_008360308.1:2146866-2167278 GCF_000622305.1 Nannospalax galili
AAACCATCTTATTCAACTATACATCCACTTCCCAGATGGCACCCTCCCATAGCCTCCCTCCCATTAGAGCCCTTATACTCTGATATCCCCGCTACTGTCAAAGCAGCCAGTGCTCTTAACTGCTGAATCATCCCGCCAGTCCCCAAACTTCATTTTTTAAAGCAGAAAACAAAACCATCATTTGGTTGCTGACACACCAAGGAAAACAGTTAGTTACATGATCAGTAAGTATTCTGAAGAAAGCTGGATGTGGTGGGCAAGATTCCAGAAATGGAGAGAGAGAGGCAAAAACCTGTAAGAACAGTGAGCTGGCTAGTTTTTGTCCACTTGACAAATTAGATGACACCTGGGAAGAGGGAGCCACAACTGAGGAATTTCCTCCATCAAAGTGGCCTATGGCCACCTCTGTGAGGCATTTTCTTAATTGGTAATTGATGCAGAAGGGCCCAGAGCACTGTGGGTGGTGTCATCCCTGGACAGGTGGGCCTGAGCTGTATGAAGGTAAGTGAACAAGCCAGGGAGGAGCAATCCAGTAATTAGCATTCCTCCATGGTCTTGGCTTCAGTTTCTGCCTCCAGGCTTCTGCCCTGTTTGAGTGAGTTCCTGACTTGGCTTCCCTCATTGAGAACTGTTATCAGTAAGTATAAGATGAAATAAATCGATTATTCCTTACAAAGTAGCAGACACAAACTGGTAGTCAGGGTGGGCAAAGAAAATGAGACCAGACTCTCCTGGGCTTTCTAAGCATGCAGCCAAAGAACACAGGCCATACTTTCTGCACATGGCTACATGCTTTCTTTATCTCTTACACTTCCACACTGGGGGCAAACCAATTCACTTCATATTTGTGGTATCATCTAGTTTTCTAATTATAATGACTTCTAAAGCAACATACATACATATATATATATATACATATATATATATATATATCTGTGGTTCTAAAAATCCACAAATTAAGAACCTTATCATTTAAGGAAATGACATATCCACAAATTAAGAACCTTATCATTTATTTAAGAAAATGACATAACAGCAACATGGCAAAGATGATCCACAATCATATATGGATCATATATTGTACTAACACAATTTCAAGAACCATTATTTAACATGGTCATATGACCATCCCTACATATTTTATCACAGCAATTGGAAAAAAAAACTAAGACAACCACTGATCCTTCCACTTTATCCACCTGTGCCCCATATTTCAAAAGGAACACTCACAATGACTGACACCCCATTCATACAATACTTCTGTTGTTTCTATTTATTTTTCCCATGGCAGCAGACTGTCCAGTAACCATAACCTTCCACTTCTGTGTGACAGCCTAATATGCAGACACTTGTATTTCTCATAGGTAAATCCTGATGATCTTAAACCACTAGGGGGAAACCCATTTTCCTAGCTTGTGACTGGTTTAGAGGGAAGCATGTGACCAAATTCTCAGCCAGGCATCTCAGTCAGATAACAGAAAATACAAGGGTGGTTGTATCTTAAAAAGAAAACAGAAAGCAAAGTATTGTTGGGCATTATTTCACTAGCTGGGACCTGTAGTCAGCTTGTAGCTTTGATGAATGTTTTTAACCAGGAAAAGGACAAAGGCCCAGTTTGGTGGTACACACCTTTAATCCCAACACTCCTGAAGCAGAGGCAGGTGAGTTCCTGGTGTACTTTGGGGTCACTCAGAGGACTGTCTCAGGGGAAAAATAAAAACAAAAGGTGCAAAGGAAAGTAGTTTAAAAGAGAGAATGATCTGAGTCACTGGTGATTCTACTACGGCACTAAAATAGCCTGAATTTGACTTTGTTGTGTTGTTTAAGCCAGCTGGGCACAGGTTCTATACGATCCCATCTTTCCCTTTGACTACAGGGGACTGCAAAGACTGACTCATCAACTAAGAACTTTCCTGTTAGACATTCTTACTTTGGAATGTATTTTTAAAAGTCCAACAAATACTTGAAAGTAACATTCCATATTATCTTAACTTTGTGTATGTAAATCTTCCTTTTTCAAAAAATTAAAAGAATTTTTATTAGCTTCTTATATGGTACTGGGGATTGAACTCAGGGCTTCATGCATCCTAAAGCAAGTAATCCACTAATTGAACTACATCCTCAGCCCCACTAGCTTATATTTATACCATTTTAAAAAGTATTTTATCTATTATTTTTATCTTATATGTGTGAATGTATTGCCTGCATGTGGAAGTGCACTCATGTTGTGCAATGCCCATGGACGTCAGAAGAGGGTGTCATATCCCTTGCAACTGGAGTTATGGAGAGCTGTTAGCTGGTATGTGTGAGTGCTGGGAACTGTACCCCAGTACTCTTCAAGAACAACCAGTGCTCTTAACCACTGAGCCATCTCCCCAATCCCTACACCATTTTAAAAAACAGCTCAAAAAGCTTGACTAAAGATCAGTTCTAATAAAAGCCATAATGATCAATAATTTGTTTCACCCAAATCTTACTTAGAAAAACCTGTATTAAAAAGGAAATAAAGATGATCATTGCATAAAAAAAGAAAAGTAGTTCAAAGGAAACCACTGGAAGGGTTAGGCATATTCTTGTCACTTTTTTCCACAGAGGGGGGAAAAAACTGTTTAAACAACCCTGTAATCACCAAAAGGTTTAAGACAAAATATGTCATGAATGGGGACAAATTTATAAAACAAATAAATGGGGAGCTGGAGAGATGGCTCAACAATTCAAGAGTGCTGGCTGCTCTTGTATTCACATAGCTCCAGCATCCACAGAGCTACTAACAGCTGACCCTAACTCTAAATTCCAGGGGATCCAATGCCTTCTGGCCTCCAAAGGTACTGCACACAGGCAAAACAAAGGCAAAGCATGCATACACATAAACTAAAAATAAATGAAAGAGTAAATAAATGAATTATGGAATGGCATGAAGCTGTTATACTAAAATCTTTAAAAAGATAACAAAAAACATCCCTGAACCCTTTACTTACTGGACTCTCCTGGCAGAGACACCCAAGCAGTAGAGCTGTGTAGGAGGCCACGATACAATCCTCCATGTGTTTGCCAGCATGTTGAAGGGCTGAGAATATTTAAATAAAGAGTTTTAACAGTATACCAACTAATACAAATTCTACAACTTTATTCTCTTATTGTCTTAAAAGATGCTAAATATTAACATCTGACAATTAGATATCCCAAATTAACCAAAATTAACTCCAAATGAATTGGGATCCAAATATAAGAACTAAAGCCATAACATACTTAAAAAGATTTGCTTTAAACAAGGATACCACTAACAAAGTAAAAAGACAAACCAGAGAAGGGGCAAATACAACCATTATCTGATTAGAAATTCAGAATATAGAGTTCTTTAAACTCAACAACAAAAAGACAAATTAGAAAGTCACCAAGAGATATGAATAGACATTTTTCTTCAAAGATACACGAAAAGACCAAAGAACATATAAAGATGCCCAGCAGACTGAGTCATCAGGAAACTGCAAATAAAACAAAAAATTCCTAGCAACCTAAGAGGACTAAAACAAAACAAAAAAAACCCAGAAACTCTAATATTTGAAAATGTGGAAAAACTGGAACCCTTATATATTGCTGATGGGATGAGGCCACCACACTGAAAAACAAATTTCCTTAAAAATGTTAAACAAAGTTAACAACCCAACAACTCTACTAAGTACGCAGTGGAGAGAAATGTAAACATGTTTACAAAAAAAAAAAAGCCTGCACATAATAATTCACAGTAGCATCACTTGTAACAGCTAAAAAGTAGAAAGAGTCCAAATGTTTATCAATGGACAAACAGATAAACAAAATGTAATCTAAGCATGCAATGAAGCATCATCTGACTATTTATGAAGAAGGAACACAGTACTAAGGAATACCACAAAATAAAGCTGACTGAAATAAGTTCATCCCCAAAAGTCCACATTTTGTATGATTACTTTATATGAAATGGCTGAAACAGGCAAATACGTGGAGACAGTAAAAAGATTTGCAGGTGCCAGTGTCCGGGGAAGGAGAAAATGGAGATGAAGGTTGCCAATGGGTATATGATTTCTTTAGAGCTAAAGAAAGTAATAGATTCAAGTAATACATTATGACAAACTCAGTTTCTTAGGGGCAAATGTTTCTTACAGTATCAGCACTGACAGCATTTAATCTGGCTATGAGTAACAGAAAGAGAAGAGGCTCAGAATCATACTATTTCCTAGGTGAAAAGTTGTACATATTACTTAAATTTCAAAATCTCAGGGGCATGAGGTTACACACAGCTATTTTTCAGAATTTGTATAAACAGTAAAGCAAGTATTCTACCCTAATTCCTGATAATAGTATGGTCAATAAATGACTGATCAGTGAAGATATTACCTCCAGGTATTTTTTTTTTTAACTGTATTTGTTACCTAGTAACCTCTGAGAACTATTTTAATTGATGACACAAAATATCTCAGTTTAAGGTGAGGCTGATTTTAAAACAACAACAGCAGCAGCAGCAATAAAAAACCAGAAATTCAAAGCTCTCACCCACTTTTTAAAAACAGGTTTTCATTACATACGCCAGTCTGGCCTCCAACTCCAGATTCTCTGGCCTCGACATGTCAAGTGCTGGAATTAGATGTGCACTATCATGCCCAGCTCATAAGCTGCTCTTTACAGATTACAAGGAAGAAAAGTCCCAATAAGGAAAACAACTTGAGTGGCTATTATCTTTCCCTCCCCTGTAACCTGCCACTGACATGTACTAACTGATAGGAAGAACTACTGTAAGTAATGAACTACCAAAGCTTAACTGGATTAAACTACAAAGATGCTATTCAACAGATTTTAGCAAGACATGAATTAACATGTTTTGAAGAAACAATTATAAAAATCATTCTCACTGTGAATATACTACTCAGGATAAACATGCCTTTATTGAGGTCAAGTTCTTCATCCTCCTCCTCCTTCTTCTGTCTCTCTTCTGTACTGTCGGTCTTCTCAGTTGACACCCACTGGATTTCTCCACTCGTTTCCTGCCATTCTCCACTCTTATCATGCTGAGTGGTGGGAGCATCTTTGATCAGCTCATCTGTTTTACTTTCTGCCAACTGGGCTGCTCGTTCTCTCTCAAGGAACAGCTGATAATCATTTTTGAAGATGATTAAAAAGATATCAACTACCAACATGTACACAATCCAATATTTTGCTTTAAATAAGGAGGATACATGGGGCTGGAGAGATGGCTCAGTGGTTATGAGCACTGACTGTTCTTGCAGAGGACCTGGGTTCAATTCTCAGGACCCACATGGTGGCTACGAACAGACCTTAACTCCAGTTCCAGGAGAATCCGAAGCCCTCTTTTGACTTCCACGGCATTGCACAACATGGGTGCACTCACATACATGCAGGCAATACACTCATACACATAAAAAATAATAAATAAAATATTTTTTAAAAAATGAGGATACTTGATTTAAGAAAAGCCTTTGCCCTACATTTTACTGAAAACTAAAGTATAAATGTTGCTGGGATTCATTTAAGTAATCTAGTAATGGTTCAGGTATTGTTTCCAAGTCTCCTTAATTGTCCTTAACCTGGATAATACTAACTAGAAAATCAAGGGAAAAAAAACAAAACAAAACATCCCAAACCCAAACCCAAAAACACCTACAAACTTTTTAAATAAAAAAGAACTGGCGAGATGGCTCAGTGGTTAAGAGTGCTTGCTGCTCTTGCAGTGGACCCAGGTTTGGCTCCCAGCACCCACATGTTGCTCCGACACCCTCTTCTGTCTCTTCAGCATCAGGTACACTCATGTTACACATACAGACATGGATGCATGCAGGCAAAACATTTATATGTACAAAATAAATCTTTAAAAAACACCCAGGCATACAGGATAAATTAAACAGAAAGAACAATGAAAAAACTTTAATATTAGAGTAAAAGAAACATGACTTTTCTAAAAGAAATTTAAAGATATAAACAAGAATTAGTAAATAGTCTCAGAAAGAACTAGGTCTTACTTAGCATTATTAGCGTTTTTATTACTAGGACATAAGGAAAAATTATTAATATAGTTTCCCACATATTATGTATGCTATACAGTCAAAAGAGAACATATCAAATTCCTTGCCTTCAACTGAATTATTTTCCTTGTTACTTTCTAATACATATCCCTTTCATATGACTTGGGAAATGTACCAAGTTACTAATGAGAATTACCCAAAAATCAAATGCCAAGCAGATCTTAAAAGATTTGCTGATGTTAGACAACATGTATCAGATTAATGCCCTTGGGGAAATAAAATGGCAGTTGTCAAAATTGGTTCCCAGGGATCCCATTAGGGATTCTGGAAGGTGAAGACTACAGAGGTTGACTGACTTCTTTCATTTTCTGAGTGCACAGTGAACCTTGCATTCAGAATCTACGTAGTCTGCAATTGTGTCACTGCTTTAGTGACTAACGTAATTTTCTGTCTTTAATTTCTAGCTCAGTAAACACAGATGGTTCCCTGATACCCCCTCTTCTTTGGCTATCATAAAGTGAGCAGCTCTGCAGTTATCATGACCTTCTACCATGATGTTCAGCTTTACCTAGGCCTAGTAATAATGGAGCCAGGTATCTATGGAATAAAGCCTCTGAAACTCTCAGCCAAAATACATCTTTCTTCTTTTAAGCTGTTTGCCTCTGGTATTTTTTCATGGTGATGAATGATGACTAACACAGACAGACACAGCATATATCAGCATAGGTTCTCTAGGCTTCCTAAAGTCCTGAGAGAAGGATGGATGTTATTTTCTAAAGATGTAACTTCAAGCATTATTGCTTTTGAAAAGTCCAAAAGAGGTAGCCGGTTAAAAAGTAGTAAGGGATTCACAACATAGAAATAACCATCCATTATTCTTTTAGGACAGACACAACATGCCGTTAATGCTGTATGCAAAGTATCTACAGGAAGACCCTGTCTCAAAGACAAAAAAAAAAGGTACCTAGGAAACTTAGATTGGCCAAACATTAAAAAACTTTCAACGCCTGATGTTGTTAAGAATATGAAGAAACAGACTCACTGTTTTGAGAAGTTTAAACTGAGGCAAATGGAAACACATGCTTGGTGATGATGGTGAAAAGAAGTATCCATTTTAAATGTACATATGCTAACACAACAATTTCTAAGGCAGGAAATTATCAGACACATGTTGGAAAAAAAAAAGGTCCAAAATTTAAGTACTAAAGTACTTTTTGGTAATTTTTATTATAAAGGAAATTTTAAAACAAAGCAAACAAAATGTCTAACAGTAAAGAACTATAAATTACTGACTGGTTGGTACATTACAAATAATGAAGTATGTCTGTGTTGATATAAAAAGCTCACAAAAACAAAGGTCAGCAAAGTTGTATCTATTATATAGTAACATCTAAGCTAAAAAAAAACTCATTCATTCAAGCATGAATTTCTTTAAACATATATAGTTATTATGAATGGTAACTTTTTTTTTTTTTTTTTTTTTTTGCAGGGTTTCATGTAGTGTTTTTTTATAAATAATATTTTTTTGAATGTGTATTTTTTTTTTTTTTTTTTTTTTTTGGTCTTTTTGAGACAGGGTCTCCCTGTAGCCCCAGATGTCCTGGACCTCACTATGTAGACAAGGCTGGCCTTGAACTCACAGAGATCTGCCTGCCTCTGACTACGGAGTGCTGGGATTAAAGGTGTGGGCCACCATGCCCGGCTAATGGTAACATTTTTCAAGTAGGAAGTGGATGTATGTATTTTAAACCGTCCTGAACAAGAGGATTATGGAGGAGGTGGGTAATGAAACTGCTTTTAAAATAAATTGGTCAAATGACTCTTTAAAGTACTTAAGAGGAAAAACAACTGGGGATGGAGAAATGGTTCAGCAGTTAAGACTGCTTCTTGCTCTTCCAGAGGGCCTAAGTTTGGTTTCCAGGACAGGTAATTCTAGCTCCTGATGTGACATCCTCTTCTAGCCTACACAGGCGCTTGCACTCATGTGCATATACCCACACACAGGCACACACATTATGAACATAATTCTAAACAATAAAAATAAATTTTCAAAAAAAATAAAAAACCCCAGTGAAAACAACTAGAATGAAGAAGGTTCATGTAAGTGATGAAAACTATTGCTCAGCCAGTGCTCTTAACCGCTGAGCCATCTCTCCAGACCCAAGAATGATAAAATTGTTTAATAAGAGTCTAATCAACAGCAACGAAACAATGCTCATTTCTTGGTTTTGACATTACACTACAGTTGTATAAGATGACACCAGTAAAAGAAGCTGGGGAGGGCTAGATATAGCTCAGTAGTAGAATGAATGCCTCAAAAGCACAGGGCCCTGGATTCAATATCCAGCATCACTTAAAGAAAAATGATTTGAAGGGCTCAAGAGATGGCTAGGAGCACTGGCTGCAGAAGACCTAGGTTCAGTTTCCAGCACCCATACGGCAGCTAACAGCCGTCAGTAACTCCCAGTTCCAGGGGATCTGAAGCCTTCAGGCATTGCATGCATGTGGTACACTTACAAACATGCAGACAAAACACTCATTCAAAAAAATTTTAAGTTCTTTCAAAAGAAGTTAAGGAAAGCACACAGAAAATTATTTACAGTATGTTTATAATTTAAAAGTGTAACATTTTAAAAAGTTTTTTTAACTTTTTAAAAAATTTTATTTATAAAAAAAATTTTATTATTTTTATTTTATGTATGAGTGTACTGCCTGCATGTAAGTGTACCCGTGTTATGTAATGCCTTCAGAGGTCAGAAGGTGTTGGATTTCCCTGGAACTGGAGTTAAGGATGATTCACAGCTGCCATGTGGGTGCTGGGAATCGAACCCAGGTCCTTGCAAGTGCAATCAGTGCTCTAAACCGCTGAGCCATCTCTCCAGTCCCTATAAAAAATATTTTAAAATGTCTTTTAAGAGCCAGCAAGATGGCTACCAAGCATGATGACATAACTTTGATCCCTAGAATTCACATGGTAAAGGAAAGAACCAAGTTGCCTCTGACCTCCACACATGCCAAAGCCCCCTCCCTCAATAAATAATGTATAAAAAATATATCCTTAAATATTTTTAGCAAAAAAAAAAAAGTATTCTCTATAATGCCTAAAGACTAAAATTAGTCTACTACTAACCACCAATTATCATTAGTAACTGTTACTATAGTTTTACTATTACTACTTAATTATTGCTGAGTTCTTGCTTTTTTTGGGAGGGGGCAGTCTGTGATAGGATCTCTAAACATTCTGTAACCTAGGATGGCCTCAAATTTGAGGTAATCCACTTATCTTAGCCTCCAAAGTGCTGAAATACAGGCAGGAGCCACCACATCCAGCTTATTTTACAGTTACTGGTAAGGAACAAAATAATTTATCACTGGTTTCATAATTTGTTTTATGTAACTAAAGACTAAATAAAATTTCAAGCCTAAACAAGACTAAAGTCTGAATCCTAGGAAAAATTTCTATGGACTGCATATCTATGTTCAACAATATATTGCCTATAAATGAAGAAAAAGAGGGGAAAATGAAAACTCTGACTTCAGACAACTCAATCTCATGGCATTATTTCCTATGCTCAGTCACCCTGCCACTTTCCAGACTTGTCCACAAGTCCTAAGAGTCCTGGACACAGATGAGGCCCGTAAGTAAATGCTAGAACTCGAGCTGGATTGACATGTGCTGGGGTATATTCCCAATTTATGACCAATATTGTACTCAATAAAATATACATGTTTTGGGGCTGGAGAGATGGCTCAGCAGTTAAGAACACTGTTCTTGCAGAAGACCCGGGTTCGAATCCCAGCACCCACATGGCAGCTAACAACTGTCCATAACGACAGTACCAGGGGCTCCGACAGCCTCTTCTGTCCTCCGAGGGCATTGCACAACACAGGTGCACTTACTTACATGCAGGCAATACACGAGTACATTTTGTCTTTTTCCTTGACAATATTTAAGGAATGATTATAACAGCTGAGCAAGAAAGCAGAATAAAGAGTATATTCTAAACCAATGTAGCTTTTATTGACCGTCAGATAACTGATCAAATCTAAAAGACATTCCTGTCCTATCTTAGCAATTTCATGGCTCTCAAGATTTTTTTTTTAAGGGATAATAGTCACCAAGAATGTAAAGTGGGTAAAAGCACTTGCTGGGCAATCCAGACAATCCGAGTTCCATCCCTATAACCCACAGGGGAAGGAGAGGACAGACTCCTGAAAGTTGTTCTCTGTACTTCACATAGGTGCCATGGTACATGGCCTCCAGTACTCATACACACACCCAAAATGGGGGCTAAGTTTGGAGAGAGGGCTCAGTGGTTAAGGGCACTTGCTGCTCCTCCAGGGAACCTGAGTTCGGCCCCTAGCTCTCACAACTGGGCAGCTTACAACCATCCGCCTCTAGAGGATTTGACATCCTCTTTCAGCCTCTGTGGACACTTATACACAGAGTTGCACAAACCATGCATATATATATATATATATATATATATATATATATATATATACACACACACACACAATTTAAAAATAGTAAGTCTCAAAGGGGTTAGAAAACAAAGGTGTAATTGAAAAAGGAATTAGCCAGATCAAACAAACTACAGGAGTCAGTTTGTTTTTCTGTGGCTGCTTACCTGTACTAAAGCCTGAACAGCATGAACTTGTCCAGCTAGCCGTAAACTATTATCTCCCTCTCCACTACAGAAGGAAGAATCAAAAGAACAGGATGTTTCCATGTTGACAAGGCAGTGTCGATTCCGAGCACTATACTCCACCAGATTTATCAGTAGACCCAAGCCCTATGAAACATTTTTTAAAAATGCACATTATCACATATGAGGACATAACAAATGTAACATACATAATTTTCACTGTCAGGTAAAATGTTAAACAGTGTTTTTCCATCTGTAAAATTATTAAAAACCACTATGTAAGATACTGATCTTCCCAAAAGATTCCTTTAGTTGGCTTGAGTGAACAGGGAAGGGACTGTTTTGTTGCTGGTTTACTTGACAGACTCAGTCTACACCCCAGGATAACCTCAACCTTGTGGCAGTCCTTACCCCAGTCTCCAAAGAGCTAGGATTAGAGGCATGAGCCACCATGCTGAGCTCCTTCAGTTATTAATCATCAGATTCAGTTTGTACTTTTATTTTTACAAAGACTATTTTGTAAGAAAAAAAATATGAGATGTTCTTAAGGATCCACCAAAACAACTCAGAACATAATAAATAACTGATTCTTAAACCCAAAATAAAATGAAGTTTCATCAAGATAAGACACTATTCTAAAATGGTCATTTCAACTCACCAGCACTCGAATATCAAATCTCTGCTCCTGAGGTAGGTACTTTGGAACCTGAAGCACACAGTTCATTGCTGTGCCTATGAGGCCATCCTGCTCTCCTGTCTTGGTACTGCCCCACTCTGAAATAAGAATGGAAACAGGAATCTTCCTGATGATACTGACAAGATTTATTAAAATGATTTTTTTTTTTTGAGACAAGGTCTCACACTGCAGTCCTGCCTAGCCTGATACTTGCTTTGTAACCTAGGCTAGCCTCAAAATTAAGGCAATTCTCCTGCCTTAGCCTTCCAAGTGCTAGGATTACAGGCATGTGTCACCATACCCAGTTATTAAAGTGAATATTAATTTTAAATTGCATAGCTATTCCTTTATTTTACTATGCATTGTTGCTATTTCAAGGCCAACCTACTAGGCTAGTTCTAAAATAACTCCTAAAAGTAGCTTATGACTACAGAAAGAAGTCAATTACATTATGGAATATTGTAAAATCACTATATCAAAAACATAAATTTATGTGTAATACACAATTTTTCAGTAAGAAAATATTACTTACCATTATCATTAGTTAAATTGAGCAATACCCCAATGATAGCCCTCATGCAGTCCTCCACTGCTTTGCCCACATGGTTAGTTACATTCTGGTAAGGCAGAGGTTTACTGTCAGCTATGCATATGCTGTTCTCAGCACGGTTATACTGCTGAATCAGTTCTTCACAATGCTGTAACGCTCTTAAGAGAAAACAAGATGTATGCTATTATGATAAATAACAAAAGTTACATAATAAACTTCATTTCTGGGACCTAAAAGCTATCAAGATTACCCCGCCTGCCCCCCGCTTTTTGGAAGCAACAATGTTTAACTGTCTTATCATGTACTAAGTATGTCTGATAATCTTACGAGTTGTTAAATTTTGCTTTGATAAACTTGATAATTACATTTTTCTCTAAGAAAAGTTAAATTTAAAGGCTCATTCCATGCTGAGCATGGTGGTGCATGTGTATAGTCCCTATTAACTTGGGAGGCTTGGGCAGAAGGATTGCTTTACCTAGCTTAAGGCGAGCCAGGACAAGTGAGTGAGATCCTTTCTCAAACCAAACAACCAACCAACCAACCAACCAACCAACTAACCAACCAACCAACCAGCCAATAAACAAACAAAGAAACAAAACAGAACTCATGGTAGTTCATGCTACCTATAAGAGCTGTCCCATTTTATAGATATTTCAAACGTGAAACCACAACAGATTTGTCAGCTATGCTTACATTAGGCCTTTTTCAATCCTTGGGTATTTTTCATTTAGAAAAGATGAGACTATTTGGCAGGTATTAAGTATACTGATATTACAGATCACCCAGTAAAGCAAGTATTAAATAAATTGGGACAAATCATTATTTTTTAGTTGAGGTCATTCAAATTGACAAGTCTTCCGGCAAGCATACAAGAATGAGCTGCACCCAAAGATTCTCAAGATTTTACACACAGTAACAAAGACAGAATCTAAGGTCTAATGTTTCTAAAAACTATCTTTAAAATTCTATTCATTTATTATTAATATATATGCCCTGCTACCCATGTGGCAGTCAGAGGACAAGTTTGTGGAGTCCATTCTCTCCACCTTTACCATGAGTTCCAGGGACTGAACACAGGTTACCCAGCAGTCTTGCACAGCAAGGGCCTTTACCTCCTGAACCACTTTGGCAGCCACCAAAGGATATCTTTAAATCATTAATTATTTTTAAACTTGACAGATCAGTGAATTCTTTGTCAGTTTATTCTTCATGCTTTGCATATGACATAAAACCTTAAAGAAGGCTGTACCATAATATGTTCTTACCTTTTCTTTGACACATACTAAGGAAATTCTGTAAGGTTTTTAATATTTTACCATTCTTTAGTTAGGAATATCCTCCTCATACTTTCAAACCTAAGTAACTTGTTCTTCTGATGTTAAAGGATGTTGATAGAATTTCCCTGTTGTTGTTAGTAGATAAACTATCTTAAGTACTACTGAGTAACCTCTGATGGTTTTATTAAAAAGCTCAAAATGTCAGATGAATGCTATTTCCCAAACATCCAATTCTGAATTCCAATTATTTTATCAGACTATCCTTATCAACATGAGATGGAAGGTGTCACACTTAACCTTTCCAAGGCAATTCTTAGGAATTATGAAGTATAAAAAAATCACCTTTAAAAAAATATACACAAGTTTTGTCAACTAAAAAAAAAAATGCTGGGGACTGGGACTCAGTAGTAGTACACTTGCCTCAGATGCGTGAGGCCATAGGTCTAATTCCTAGGACTACCACAAACAACCAACCAAAAGCAACAACAAGAAGAAGCACTGAATAAAAAATAAAATAGAAACAGGTTTAACTCTCAAGAAAACTCCTTAGTAAGGAAAGATTACATGCACCAAAGGTATTAAATATACTATAAAATTTATAAAAGCACGACAAACAAGAAATGGGGGTGATACATTTGGATTAGCTTCAAAATAACACAGGAGAAAGCAAGGATGATGTTACAGATGAAAACAAACCTCCCCCTGATTAGTAATTGTTCAAGGTAAGTAATGCATCTAATAGAGTTTATCAGACTACTTCATCTCCATTTGTGTGAAAATTTCCAAAACAAGATGAAAAAACACTGATAAACTGAACTATCCCACTGCTATGGTCCTTCCTTTGATAAAGATATTTACATTCATGCAATGACAATAAAGTCATAAATTGCAATTTTAGATTAATTTTTCTTCTTCTATTTTTTTCCTGACATGGTCTCCCTGTAGCCCCAACCGGCCTCAATCTCATAGAGCTCTGCCTGTCTCTGCCACCCAATGTTGGGATTAAAGGTGTGCGCTATCATGCCTGGCCATGATTAGTATTTCAAAACAGATCAGAAAGAAAGTTAACTCCCTGTGGTATTGTACTAGCTAAGATAAAAGCTAGAGAACTAGGGCAGAGACATTCAAAACTAGGACAAGACATCAAGAAGCAGCTATTAGAAGACAGAACTAGGTAGGAATGCAGACATATAAGCAATGAAGTGACAGCATTAGCCTAATTGGTGGTGAAGGCTGGTCAGGGAGAGTCTGGAACAAGGAGAGCTATGTACAGATCTGGAAAATGCTATATAAAGAGCAGAAGATCAGGGCAAGAATCTACTTAGAACAAAAGAACTGATGGTGTTTACTACATAATAAGCATTGTTTTACAGGGCCTTACATATAAAAGAACTTGAGCTAGAGACATGGCTCAATGGTTAAGAGCACTGGCTGCTCTTGCAGAGGACCCAGGTTTGGTTCCCAGGACCCACATGGTGGCTAACAACCAACTGTAAGTCCAGTTCCAGGTGATCCAACATCTTCTTCAGGCCTCTGTAGGCATTGCATACATAGTACACTTACACACACGTAGGCAAAACACTCATACACATAAAAAAAAAACCTGGACTCAGGGTTGGAGAGATGGCTCAGTAGTTAAGAACACTGACTGCTCTTGCAGAGGACCCGGGTTCAATTCCCAGCAGCCACACGGTGGCTATGAACCGTCCTTAACTCCAGTTCTAAGGGAATCCAAAGCCCTCTTCTGACCTCTGCAGTACTCCATGACAGGGGTGCCCTCACATACATGCAGGCAATACACTCATACACAAAATAAAATAAAATAAATAAAATTTAAAAAAATAATATAAATTTTAAAAAATTTAAATAAAATGACCTTGACTCATTCATATATATTGAATATACACCTTAAGTATACATATTATCTAATCATGTATTATATACATTATAAAAATAAATCTATCTTGTATTAACAGATGTATCAACCTGTTTTATTATGATAACCACCCTGAGTTGCTAGATACAATTCTTGCCCTCCTTATAAAGAAAGCACTTTTTTTTTTTTTTCGTCTTTTTGAGACAGGTTCTCCCTGTAGCCCCAGCTGTCCTGGAACTCACTAGTAGATCAGGCTGGCCTAGAATTCACAGAGATCCGCCTGCCTCTGCCTCCCAAGTGAAGCACTTTTAACAATTAAGTGACTTGTCCAAGGTTATAGCTAAAGTTAAGAGGTTGCAATTCACATCAAGGCATTTTGGCTCAATTGTGCTCTAATTTATAGAACTCAACAGACAACCTATTCATGAAGGAATACTGCTTTATTTCCTATATGGTCAATTCAAGGGTTTTTAAATAAACAATGGATTTTATAAAAACTTACTTAGCTGATGAAATAATGAGTTGTGAATCTTTATAGGCTATCAAGTAGCTTTGATTCTCTGGATTATGCACTGTTACCTGAAAGAAAGAATATGAAATGATTGTGGCAACCTGTAACTTCCATTTATTTAAATAACACGTTACCTCGTGTCTTAAAATATAAAAGATGAAGAAATAGATCTTACTATCTAAGACCCAGCTTCTCAAACTCTAGTTATGACCCCACAGCTGTGTAATTAAATGTGGGGGTTGTGAAAAATCTAGCAATATAAAAGATTTTTGAGTGCACTACCAACCAAAAATTAATTCAAATTCAAATGTGTAATAAATCCAAAGTGTCTCTAGAGATGCTCACACATGCTGTACTTTGAGACTTCACCGTAGCTTGGTTCTGAATACAACATGAGAATTCTGCAACAAGAATGCTGTCATGCCACACAAATGCCAACAAATGTTGCCTGAAACATCTTAGCTACGAATAAAATCTATTTTATACTACAAATTGTAATACTTTCAATATAAAGTTTTCTGCTCTTATCGAACATAGTCACGTAATTATTATGGAAAACACACTTTTTGTTTTGAGACAGGGTCTCCCTGTAGCCCCAGCTGGACTAGAACTCTGTAAGCCAGGCTGGCCTTGAACTCACTGAGATCTGCCTGCCCCTTGCCTCCCAAGTGCTAGGATTAAAGGCATGCACCACCACATCTGGCCCCAAAAACCAAACTTCAAATGGTTTACTACTATAATTTCTCAACATGTATTAAATTAGTGTATCTTTGAAATGAACTGTGTTAGAAAGATTGACTTGAAAAGCTGCTGACCAGCTGGGCATGGTGGCACATGCCTTTAATCTCAGCACTTGAGAGGGAGAGGCAGGAGGATCTCTGTGAGTTCCAGGCCAGGCGGTTTACATAAGTGAGTTCCAGGCCAGCTGGGGTTATAGGGAGACCCTGTCTCAAAAAGACCAAAAAAGACAGAAAAAAAAAAAAAGAAAAGAAAAAAGTTGCTGACGGGAGTTTAAAAAAAAAGTGTTAAATTATTTTTGGCTTGAAATTAGCATCAATCCTGAAAACACGAGGATACAATGCATCCTATGGTTTCAAATACTCTGCCAAGATTGAATTCTATTTTTAAAAAATATTTTATTTATTATTTTTATTTTATGTGTATGGAGTGTATTGCCTGCATGCATGTGAGTGCACCCATGCAATGCCGCAGAGGTCAGAAAAGGGCTTCAGATTCCCCTGGAACTGGAGTTAAGGACAGTTCATAGCCGCCATGTGGATGCTGGGAATTGAACCCGGGTCCTCTGCAAGAGCAGTCAGTACTCTTAACCACTGAGCCATCTCTCCAACCATAAGACTGAATTCATTATCTAAAAATAAGTATATCGGGGCTGGAGAGATGGCACAGTGGTTAAGAACACTGGTTGTTCTTGCAGAAGACCTGGGTTCGAATTCCAGCACCCACATGGCAGCTAACAACTGTCTGTAACTCCTTCCAAGGGATCTGACAGCCTCTTCTGTCCTCCGCAGGCATTGCACGACACGAGTGCACTTACCTACATGCAGGCAATACATAAATACACATAAAATAAAAAACAGTAATAAATATCTCATTAGTTTTGCAAGTTTGCTTTAATTTTTTTAAATAAATGACTAAATTAGTTACATATACACCAAAGAACTGTTTCAAAATATACTTCTTTGATTTACTATACTATACCTGTACTATATTTCTATTTTATGTATCTATATACATGGGAGTCACATAAAAATTTCTTGAGCGAAAAGAGGTGGTGAGGTTCAAGAAGCCCCAGTGGAGGGAAATAACTCCACAACCCACAGGTGCTATTACATAAAATTTATGATATAATTTTATCATTAAATTAAGATGGCACTACCATAATTTCTCATTCAAAATGAACATATTCTTTACTATACATTTGCTGTAATGAACTGCCAAGCACTTTGAAATTCAAACAGAAAAGTCTGCAACTTATAAATGTTGATACTACAAATTCTTAAGTATATTCATTTAGAATATTTTAAATAAAGAAATAACATTTAGGGGCTGGAGAGAGAGCTCAGTGGTCAAGAGCACTGACTGCTCTTGCAGAGGACCCAGGTCCGATTCCCAGCACCCACATGGCGGCTATGAACTGTCCTTAACTCCAGTTCCAAGGGAATCGGAAGCCCTCTTCTGACCTCCGAGGCATTGCATGACACGAGTGCACTCACATACATGCAGGCAATACACTCATACACATAAATTAAAAAAAAAAAAAAAAAGATAACATTTAGGTCTGGAGAGATGGATCAGTGGTTAAGAGCACTAGCTGTTCTTGAAGAAGACCTGGGTTGAAATCCCAGCACCCACATCGTGGCTAACAGTCAATCATAATTCCAGTTCCAGGAGATCGAAAGCCCTCTTCTATCTTCCTTGGGCACTGCAGAACACAGGTGTACTGTGCACTTATACACATGAAGGCAAAACACCCATACACTAAAAAAAATAAAAATAAAACCACACAATAACAAAAATTATAAAGAAGTCAGAAATAACATTTAATAAACAGGAAGCACTCTAAAAGAAAGAAGACAACAATTTCATTTATGACAGGTGGTCCTACATATTTTTAAAAAGTACCTAGCCAATCCAACTTAACTATTATACATACTGAAATTCACTGGCAGTAAAATTCTAACCTATACTGAAGTTGAGTCATTCATAAAAAACCAAACGACAGGGGCTGAAAAGATGGCTCAGCGGTTAAGAGTACTGGTTGCTCTTGCAGAGGACCCAAGTTTGATACCCAGCACCCACATGGCAGCTAACAACTCTCTGTAACTCCAGTTTCGGGGGATCCGTCACCCCCTTCTTTCCTCCACAGGTATTGTATGACACAGGTGCACTTACATACATGTAGGCAAGACATTCATATAAATAAAATTTAAAAAAATAAAACCAAAGAACAAAATACACTGACTTAGGTTCAACAGTAATCACTCTCCAAAGTCAAATATTACTAAGTTGTACCTATAATAAGACTCAAAAGCTAAATAAAGTTGGGCATATGAGGTGGTGCATGCCTTTACTGCCAGCACTGGAGAGGTAGAAATAGGTGGATCTCTGTGAGTTGGAGGCCAGCCTGGTCTATGCAACAACTTTCTGGCCCATGAGGACTACCTAGTGATACTCTATCTTAAACAAAAACATGACTATATTTAACTATTGTTTTCAAGAAACAAGTTAATATTCTTTAGAAGAATTCTACAGTAAAAAACAATAAAGTCTGGTACACATAAACAAACCTGTATGTCTCTTTCATTTAGAGCAAAAATACACAAATAATACATGCTTTTATTTTTATTTATTTATTTTTTTGGTCTTTTTGAGACAGGGTCTCCCTGTAGCCCCAGCTGTCCTGGAACTATGTAGACCAAGCTGGCCTTGAACTCACAGAGATCCGCCTGCCTCTGCTGGGATCAAAGGCGTGTGCCACCACGCCCCACACATGCTTTTATTTTTTTGAGACAGAGTCTTACTATATAGCCTACGCTGGCCTCAAATTCACAAATTAGCTTAGCTTCCCAAATTCTAGCCTTCAGGGGTGCTCTGCACAATCCAGCAACAGATACTTTTTTTTTTTTTTTTCTGTCTTTTTGAGACAGGGACTCTGTAGCCCCTGCTGTCCTGGAACTCACTATGTAGACCAGGCTCGCCTTGAACTCACAGAGATCGCCTACCTTTGCCTCCAGAGTGCTGGGATTAAAGGTGTGCACCACCACGGGCTGGCTAACACATACATTCTTAAATGATAAACTGTTCATTTCAACTGTACAGTAACAGGTGCTAAAAGAATTCATGGAACTTTAATTTGGATTTACAAAAAACTCCAAAGCATATAAAATATTTGGTGGTTACAAACACATGCAATCACAATTAAGAGTGAATTTCTCCCATATAGTTGTCCATACTTACACTTTCTAAAACTCGTAAACATCTCTCTGCTCCCCATAATGAGGCTACTAGTTTCTCTTCATCCTCATCTCTACTTAAATGATCCACACATTCTTTCACTAGGCAGAAGAAACCAAAGTTAGGATACATAATGTCATAATGTTACTCCTTAGCTAACAGCAAAAGATATTCGCACACATGCTATATGTTGGAATTCAAACTTTCTTTACACTTGATACGAGATTCTGAAGTGTGTATCTATCTGTATTTTTATAATCTTTCAAAACCAAAGTACTAAAACCTCTATTATAAAAGTTACAGATTTGTAGGACACTGCTAAGACAGACCAACCTTATCAAGTTGGTAAAAACATAAATGCTTATCCATACCTTTGTCTACAATATGATCCAGACCACCCAAAAGTCGGAGCTCTTCTTTAAACCAATCTCCCGCTCTTTTGGAAGTAAGTGAAAGCAATGTCTCCATAGCTAAATGGCCAGTCTAAAATCAGAAACACCATTCATGAATACTGAAAATTAGCATTAATTCTAAAGCATTCAGTTTTAGGAATTTTTTTTCTTTAAAACAATTCAATTTAACACATGTTCAATGCAAAGTAAGTACTTAAATGGGTAGGTCCACATGTGTTTGGCGGGGGACTTACTAGGAAATCTGAATTTTAAGTTTTCCTTATTTGAATATTTCTCTACACTGTAGTTTTTTTAAATAATAATAAACAATCCATTAAGAAAACTAAGTAAATTTTCTTTAATCCCAGTACTCAGGAGGCAGAAACAGGCAGATCTCTGTGAAATCAAGGCCAGTCTGGTCTAAATAGCGAGGCCAGCTGGGGCTACAAGAAGGCCTTGTGTGTGTGTGTGTGTGTGTGTGTGTGTGTGTGT
>NW_008360308.1:2167337-2168610 GCF_000622305.1 Nannospalax galili
TTGGGTTCAAATCCCAGCACCCACATGGCGGCTAACAACTGTCTGTAACTCCAGTCCCAGGGAATCTGACAATCTCTTCTGACCTCTGCAGGCATTGCATGATATGGGTGCACTTACCTATACGCAGGCAATACAGGCATATACATAAGATAAAAAAATACAATCTTTTAAAAAAAAATAAAAAAAAGAAAAAGAAACTGAGCACAGTGGCGCATGCCTTTAATCTCGGTACTCTAGAGGCAGAAGCAAGTGCATCTCTGGGAGGTCAAGGCCAACTTGGTCTACCTAGTGAGTTCCAGGCCAACTGGGGCTACAGGGAGACCCTGTCTCAAAAAGACCAAAAGAGAAAAAGTGCTTTTACAGAAGAATTAACTTCTAATTTTATCAAAATAGTCTACACTGAAGAACCTGTGGTTTAACTATGTATCTTATTTTCATAGAAAAGAAATTTTCTTAAAATTAATCTAATTTTTGTCAATTTCATACTGTTACCATAGAGGCTCAAGTATATAGCATTATTAAATCTAAGAATAAAAACTTTAATTATAAATCAATGTTGGATAAATCTTTCACAAAGAATGTAATAAGCAACACTCCTAGGAGACAAGTCAGCAGCCACGAATGTTCAAACTTAATGGTTATCAATTTAAACAGCTGGAAGTACAAACTGTTTTGGTTTATTTTTTTTCTGACTACAGTAAACATTTTCCCATATATTTATTAGTGAGCCATATTTCTTCTTTAAGTTCTACGCTCATTATTTCCTTATTTTTCTGCAAGACTATCTTTTCTTATTATTCTACATCTTAAACTTTATACTACAGGGTTACTCAATAGCTTGCATATTCCTTGTGGTCACAACAAAAGCATAGTTTGTATCTACTGCATCAGAACCATAGCTAGAAGTAGTACAGGTAAAAAGCACACTTTCACCAATCAATTAATTTTTAGGCAGCACCCTAGTTCAGTCTGATGACCCCTTGCAACAGATTCAATAAACTATCAAGGGGAGTGGCGACACCTAACAATAATTAGCAAAGATGGAAAAGATCTCTTTCTTCCCCTCAAATTTATATATTTCAAAAGGTGCAATTTTAGACTTTGGCAGATACTGTATTTGAAATAGAATATAAATTATTTACAAATGGAACAAATTTTACTAGTCAAAATCTTATTATAAATTTAGGGGGATCTAAATATTTTAATATATGGGTTTTTGGGTTTATTTTTGTCTTTTTTTTTGAGACAGGGTCTCCTTGTAGCCCCAGCTGTC
>NW_008360308.1:2168734-2169117 GCF_000622305.1 Nannospalax galili
GACTCATTGTTTTTGCTACTAGCACTGAGAGGATTACAGCTGACTTTTCAGTGCAAACTATGAAAGCCAGAAGAGTCTGGACCAAAGTAGTCCCAGTTTTAAATGACCACAGATGCCAACCCAGACTACTATACCCAGCCAAAATGTCTACTATAGTTGAAAGGGAAAGAAAAATCTTCCATAACATAAATAGGCTGAAGGAACTCATATCCACAAAACCAACCCTTCAGAGAGTTCTGGAAGCAATTCCAAATGGATCGAAGACCTCAATGTAAAGCCTGAAACTCTGAAACTGTTAGAAGAAAATATTGGGAAAAACCTACAAAATATAGGTATAGGAAAGGATTTTCTAAACCAGACATCAATTGCTCAGGAAACAAGGG
>NW_008360308.1:2169194-2169479 GCF_000622305.1 Nannospalax galili
CCACAGAATGGGAGAAAATCTTCACCAGCGACACATCTGACAGAGGTTTAATAACCAGAATATATAACAAACTCAAACAACAGAGAATCAAGACAAGAAGTAACCCAATTAAAAGATGGGCTAAGGTGCTGAACAGAGAGTTCTCAAAAGAAGTAAAGATAACTATGAAGCATCATAAAAGATGTTCAACATCACTAATAATTTGGGAAGTGCAAATTAAAACCACTTTAAGTATCATCTTACCCCAGTCAGACTGGCTAAGATCAAGAGAACAAATGATGCCAA
>NW_008360308.1:2169993-2171558 GCF_000622305.1 Nannospalax galili
TACAGGAACCAGGATAATGGAAAGGAAACAGGGAGGTAAAGGAAAAGAAAGAACCTGAAAGAGAAGAACAGCAGGAAACAGGCATTAATAAGGGAGATATGGATAAAAATTGGGTTAGTTTGAGGGAGAGGGGAGGGAAGGGCATACAAGGAATCTAGGGGATAAAGGGAAAGAAGGAGCTCAAGAGAGGTAGGACCATAGGAGAAGGGTATTAGTAAGGGAGAAAGAGGGGAAATGGGGACACCTTAAGTGGGAAACCATCATGGAGGGGTGAGACAATGAGAAAGATAAATAATGCCTAGTTAGTTTTAAAAACCAGAGGGAACCATATTATTCCAACAACTTAATGACAAATTATACATAGCAGATCAAGAAACATATGTCTAGGTAAGGTTTATCTGATAACAACTGGTCTTTGCCCAAGATTTACCTACATGACACATAGTAATTAAAAGTACCAGACTGGTGGAACTAACCTTCTTGGGTGTTTAACAGACATACTTTGAGGCCTATACTAATTTGGTCAGAGGGACATAAAGGACAGTTTTAGCTCCTTGCCCTCCCCGGTTGACTAGTTCCAAGGGACTATGAGCATCTCTCAAAATGTCCTGTAATTGTGGTGGGTCACCTGTCCTCTTGATCAAGGAGGCTGAGGAGACCCCACCAGATGGACTTGAACCAGTGTCCAGTCTATAGAGAGGAGGGTCAATACAGAAGAATCATTTCCTCCATGCTTCCAAGTGAAGCCAACCATGGTCGAGCAGGACCTTTGACTTATTTTCACATAGGCGGAACTGGTAAAAGAAAGGAGCCAGGGGCTCCTCCCAAGCCCATGTGACCCCTGAGGAACAGATCCTCAAACGACCTTAAGAGTAAAAATAAATTGGTTTATCTGGTCCAACTGTATGGCCTTAAACACCCAAAAGGAAAGTATAACCAAAGATTAAAGGGGCCAATATAATTTCTTAAGAGTCCATATGTATAGCTAAAGGCTACATAACAAGCAACAACAGATAGGAGATACCTTCTTTTGAGTTGCTGGGGTGGCCAAAGGGATTCCCAGATAGTAACCCAGCATAGAACTGGGAACATGAACAGCAGACCTCAATCTTATCTGAAGGAATACTGACAACCGATTGCTGCCAGATGAGGAACAGCTGACCTTCCTACAACAAAGGCCTCTAGATACGCTGACTAGATTCACCAGAAGGGCAAGTAGTGGGGAGTGGCTGGGGGTGCTGACAACACAGCAGACAGTAGCAGGGATATCAGAGTATAAGGGCTCTAATGGGGGGAGGGAGGCTATGGGAGGGTGCCATCTAGGAACTGGGTATATAGTTGAATAAGATGGTTTGGGATGTTCTGTGTAATACACATACACACACACACACACACACACACACACACAAATAAATTTTTTAAAATGTATTATATTTGAAGAGGAAGCATGGAAATTTATGTCATGTTAATTAGTAGAGGTGATAAACATTACCAATGAAATCTACCAGATTGACTTCATTGACTGTGTATGTCTATACACAGGCACCAAGGATCTAAGTGAAACT
>NW_008360308.1:2171750-2177361 GCF_000622305.1 Nannospalax galili
TTTGTCTTACAGGGCTTATACTCAGTTCAATATTGTATAAGTGTATTAATTCAACTGTGAACCTAGAAACTTACAGCCACTTGTAAAAGAGATGTACTCTTGCTCTGGAATGTGTTACTGAGTACATTAAAGCTGTAGTGAAATGCTTCTTCTAATCATGTGGTTATTAAAAATTTTTTTTAAAAGATGTTTTCCTTTATGGCTGAATAAAATTCCATTGTGCATGTATACCACATTTTCTTAATCCATTATTTATTGATGGACATGTAGGCTAGGTCCACTTCTTAGCTACTGTGAACAGTGCAGTAATAAACATGGATGGCATTTCTGTGGTAGAACTTAAGAGGTCTAACCGAGTCACTCGATAGGGTAGAACAGTGGGGAACAGTAACAAATAAAAACAAAGAATGCATGGAAATAATACAAAGAAACCCACGACTATGGATGTTCAATTTAATAAATGTTTTAAGCTAAATGTAAAAATGCTGAAGGGAAAAAAAATTAGTTTAAAGGTAGTATATTTGCCCAGCACTGCCCTTCCCCACCCCTCCAAAGTCAATGTAAAGGTACATATAGATTTGTGTAGTTAACATGATGTACCATCGAAGCACAACTACTACCTTCCTTATTCTAGTCGTTTTTGTTTAGTTATTTGTTTGGAGTTTTGTTGAGCTGGGGGGGGGGTCCTCGTTTGGAAACAGGGTCTCCCTGTAGCCCCAGCTGGGGCCTGGAACTCACTATATGTAGACCAGGTTGGTCTCAATCCCAGAGATCCATCTGCCTCTGCCTGGGATTAAAGGCATGTGCCACCATGCCCAGCTAGCCTGGTTTTGAGATATGGTCTCACTATGTAGCCTTGGCTGGCCTGGACCTTGCTATGTAGACCAGCTGGATCTTGAACCTTAATTAAATAGAGTTAATAGCCCTAAATTAGTGATTAGCATAACACATTCTATAAGTTTTTATGGAAAATGTAGTCCTCAGTTAAGCAATAAAAAAGTTTTATGTTGGAAAATTAAGTTATATAAAAGCAGTCCCATCCTGTCCCATCCCCCAAAACCACAGGTCAATTATCTTTTACTGGCCTAGAAACATTAGAATATTATTGATTGTAGGAGTTGTTTTCAGAATAAAGGTAACTAATGGCCATGATCCCACAACAAGAGGCACTGCTCCAGAAAAGATAAATGAGTAGGAATTTCCCTTTGGGTTTTTTCAACCCTGACATGGTTTGGGAAAAAAAGCAAATGCTTGCTCACTGAAAATGGACTTTACAAATCTCCAAAGTTTGATCTCTGAAATTCAGAGAAAATTCAAGTTATTAATAGCTGAAAAGTAGAGGGAAGAAAGAAATCAAGAGAAAAAAAATTAAGCAAAAAGTAACAAGAAATGTATAGTTATTTAGTAGCATAAACAACAATAACAAGAACAAAAAGGGCACAAAATGGAGACCGCTAATTTGGGATTTCAGAAGGGGAATAAATCATGTTCATAGCTAAATCTTACCTACAAAAAAACTTGTCAAGTTTAAATCAAGGCTATGAAAGGTTAAACAATCCGTCAAAAGTTAGAGCCACCGAGACTCCTCAGACATTCTGAATTTCATTTTCATTTTATAATAAAAGGAAGGAAATAACTCACCGTTATATTTTCTAGATCAAGATGCTTATTGTGTACTGTTTCACAAAGCCTTCGGATTTTTTCTTTAATTTTGTTCATGTCTTTTTCATTCAGTAGCTTAGCTGAAGAAGCATCTTGTTCCAGTTCCAGAAGTCGAATCATTAGATCTAGGCTAGCTCTATCAAGATCCATGTTCAAACGATCTCTACTCAATATGTACATGAGAGCAGCTGTACAGAGGGACAGATTCTTCAACAGACCCAAAAGAGAAATATTCATGAAAGCAATTACTGACAACCTTAGAAAATAAGGTCATTATTGATACTTATTTACAAGCTAAAATATCTAACAGTCCTATTGCTGTTTTTTCACTAGAGACCTTGAAAATGTCTGATTCATTGTTCTCCCAAAATATTCTAGAGAAACATAGCTATTTAATATCTATTTAGTACATAAAGCCCTGATTTTAAAACATTTTTTTTTCTCTTCTACCATTCTCCAATGAATACCCAACTGGAATGTAAGTTCAACTCCCTATTTCTTTGGACATTTTCACTAAATGAAGAGTTTATGGAACATTTTTCATGGATATAAATATACATATATCCTTTTACAATATACTTTGATACTATAAAATATCCATTTTTTAGTTCAAAAATAACACGAATTGGCTAAAATTTGTATCACAACCACATATTTTCCCCCTCCAAATTACAGACAGCTGAAATAAACATAACTGGATCAATTTCTTAAAAGAAAAACAAAAACCTTATTTTAATATAGTAACTTTTAAAATAAACCATTAAGGGGTTGGAGAGATGACTCAGCAGTTAAGAGCATGGCTGCTCTTGCAGAGGACCTGAATTCTATTCCCAGCACCCACAGGGAATCCGCCACCCTCTTCTGACCTTCTCAAACATTGCACGACACAGGTACACTTACATACATGCAGGTAATATAGTCATACACATAAAATTAAAATAATAGGGGCTGGAGAGATGGCTCAGTGGTTAAGAGCAATGACTGCTCTTGCAGAGGACCTCGGTTCAATTCCCAGCACCCACATGGCGGCTGTGAACCATCCTTAACTCCAGTTCCCGGGGAATCCGAAGCCCTCTTCTGACCTCTGAGGCATTGCACGACATGGATGTACTCACATACATGCAGGCAATACAGATACACATAAAATAAAAATAGTAAGCCGGGCGTGGTAGCGCACGCCTTTAATCCCAGCACTTGGGAGGCAGAGGCAGGCAGATCTCTGTGAGTCCAAGGCCAGCCTGGTCTATATAGTGAGTTCCAGGCCAGCTGGGGCTATAGGGAGACCCTGTCTCAGAAAGACCAAAAAAATAAAAAATAAAATTAAAATAATAAAATGTTAATAAACCATTATAAAATGTGCTCTTAAAATAATGCAGATCACGTGGTTAACACTGTTTATAATAGTACATCACACAAATAAAAAAGGTTTGTTATGCTTTAGACTAATGTTAATACAGTTGGCCTTTGACAGGATACGTGCCTAGAACACATTCTACATTCAACAAACTCAACCAATTATGGACCCAAAATATAAGAAAAAGAACTGTATTTGTACTAAGCATGAACAAATTTTTTTCTTATCATTATTCCCTGAACAATACAATATAAGGACTAATTACCTAATATTTGTATTTTATTAGGTATGTTAAGCAATATAGAAATGACTTAAAAGTATGTATGAGGATTATAGAGTATATGTAAATACTACATCATGTAGTCTTAGAACTGGTCCCCCACAGATAATTAAGAGATGATTGTATAATATCTTATATTTGGGATATACCAACATTTGAGATAGTCTTATTTATTCCAATGAACAGAAACACAATTAACTACTTAAAGATTTTAATTTTGAATTGTCTAAAGTACAGATTCTTTAGTATTCTTTAATTCGTTAAGTAATTAAACGTTTAATTAAAGAATCAGTTACTTAAAGAACAGGTTTTATCCTTTTTAAAATTATGTGCACTTGAGCGCTGTTGTCAGCAGAGGTCAGGGGCACTGAATCACCCTGGAGTTGCAGTTACAAGCAGCTGTGAGCTACCGAAGATAGATGCTGAGACCGGAACCTGGATCTTCTAGAGGAGCAAGAAGTACTCTTAACTGCTGAGTCATCTGTCCTGCCCACTTGAATAAATGTTTAGAAAGAAAATTGTCTTTGGAAATTTGAATGCCAGAATAAAGGCCTGGAGGAACTCAATGCCACTAACATAAGAATAATGTCTTATATGTATGATTAACTTGGCAGCGAAACAAACTACCTCTCAGTTCCTGTCTGTCTTTATTCTGTATCTGTTACAATCTGGTAACAGAGGGATGTTCACTCAATTAAGGTATTTTTTGGTTTTAGAAGAATCAGTATTAGATTAATTCTGTGTCACTCAATCTGTATGCAGAACATAATTTCCTTGAATTAAAAAAAAAAATCTAAGGTCATCTTAAAATACCAGTTTTGATAATGTTTGGCAGTACAGTGATTACTTTTTCCCTAACTTTTGATGACGTTAGAGCTGACTTTTGTTGGATAAGTTGCACTACTGACAGAAAATGTCAAAGGGAACAAAAGTGAGGAATTTATTCCTTTCCACAATACAGCTACCTTCCAGATCCAACAATGAATCAAATATTTAATAATTACAGCTTAATTGCAATACCCTTGTAATCATGTTATTAATATCAAACAATATTAAAAGATTCTTCTGAATCAAGGGAATCATGTTTACAGTATATTCAGTATGGTATGTTACCTGTGGCAAACACGTAAGATTTTTAAATATTTTATTATTCTTATTTATGTGTATGAATATATTGCCTGTGTGTAGGTGGGTGCACCCATTTTGTACAATGACCGTGGAGATCAGAAGAGGGCATCAGATCCCCTGGAACTGGAGTACAGTTGTAACTGCCATGTGGGTGCTGGGAATCGAACCCAGGTCCTCTGCAAGAGCAGTCAGTGCTCTTAACCGCTGAGCCATCTCTCTAGCTCATGAATAAGATTTTAATAGTATACACTGAAATCTTTCTTAAAAGAAAAATGTATTGAGGGAATAAGTGACTTATGAAGCAAAAGCTTATGGTAGTTATCTCTACTTATTCAGTAAATAAAATGAACTCAATATTTAATTAAGATTTACATAAGAATAATCAATGAAGGTATTTTTTTGATAGTCAAGAAGACTGTAACTTTTCAATAATGCTTCTCAGCCTCAGAAACTTGAAAATACCTGATGGTGCTGGGAATCGTCCAAGGTTTTAAAGACCATTGCAACCATTCCATGTGCTCTCAGGTGCATTCGAAAACTGGGCATGGCACATTTAGTAGCCAAGCTAATAACACTAGAAGGAAACAAACTAGGTTAGGGCAGCTAAAACATGCTAGTACATTAGTTGTAGTTTGCATACTATCAAAGAAGCAACAGGAAGTAGAAAGCTTAAAGTACTGCCAAGACAGAATATAAAAACCACCAGTAAACCAAATTATTAAGAATACACTGACGTTTAGTATGTGATTAGGCACTCTATAAAATAAGGAGCATGGCTGTCTGTAGTGCATGCCTCACATCACCACTAATATTAAAGCCATAAAAATCTAGCTATCTTTCATAATACTGCTGATATATGAAAACTGGAAATAGTTATGTTTGATTGAACATATTCCAACTGAATAGATAATAACAACCAAGTCAAGATATTCAATCCACATCAAATATAAACGATGATCTATATCACTACTCAAATTAATCTATCACTTGATGCCTTAAATTTTGAGATTAAAAAAACAAACAACAAACCGGGCGTGGTGGCACACACCTTTAATCCCAGCATTCGGGAGACAGAGGCAGGTGGATCTCTGTGAGTTCAAGGTCAGCCTGGTCTACAAAGCAAGTTCCAGAACAGCTGGGGCTACAGGGAGACCCTGTCTCAAAAAGACAAAAACAAAACAAAACAA
>NW_008360308.1:2177643-2184829 GCF_000622305.1 Nannospalax galili
GTGAGTTCAAGACCAGCCTGGTCTACATAGTGAGTTCCAGGACAGCTCAGGCTACAGGGAGACCCTGTCTCAAAAAGACAAAAACAAAACAAAACAAAACAAAAAAAAAACTACAGCTGAGCATAGTGGTACATGTCTTTAATTCTAGCACTTGGGAGTCAGAGGCAGAGCAGACAGATTTGTGGGATTGAGGCCAACCTGGTCTACATAGCAAGTTCCAGATCAGCTGGAGCTATAGGGAGAACCCGTCTCAAAAAAATAAAAACAATTTTTTTTTAAAACTTCTAAGATTCTTTTGCACGCTATTTCTTCTTTTAGCATCTAGAAACTAAAGCCTATTCTCTACAAAAAGGCAATGATCACCCAATTTTCCTTTCATTATATAGAATCTAAGTCTTTTATAAGAAATATCACATTTTAAATTATTGCTGATTATCAACCACCAAATAAAACATGCTTGACATTTTGACAATGCTATTCAGTTGAAAATTTGAAAGCTATAATATGCACATGATTATAAGAACATAAAAACAGTATCTTACCTAAGGCAACGTGTGTTTAGAGGCTGAGTACTCTTTAAGCCACTTAACAAGTATTCAATGTCATCAGTGAACTCTTGATTTTCACCAAATTCCACCACATCATTGAAGTGCTTCACGTGCTGAACAACAGTATATAACTGCCAAGAAAAAATAAGCCCACCTCTTTTATAACTATGAACTAGCATATATACAGGCCCTCTGTATTTAATATACAAGCCTATATGAGAATTCATTAGATGGCAATAAAATTTTTCTTGTAAACATTGGTACTGGTAGGACAAGGTATGTTTGTGGCTCAAAACTGTGGCTATCAGTGTGGTGATATTTGTTTAAGACAACAAAAGGCTAAATGTTACACACAAGAAGCTATGCACGTGCAGTAAAACTGTATACGGCTGCTTACTTCTTTGTCTTCTTTTCTGCATTTCAGTGCAGTAACTATATCTTGGTAGGGCTGAGTAGGTATTGTCACAGTTTTTATCACTTTGAGTGGTGGTGCAGGAGCCTTAAAAACTCCATCATCTTTTTGATTTGGTTCCTTTGAAGACAGCCTCACCTATTAATAAAGGTATTAAATTAGTTGTTCTAAGTAAATATATTTTTAAAAGGTAACATCTCGTTGATGTGACAAATTTAGCTTTAAAAAAAAAAAATACCAAAGTTGTTTTTGAAAAGCGGAGGAGGGAGGCTGCTGAAAGGTCCTAAGAGATACTTTAAATTTCATGCACTACAGGGTAAGACTTACATATTTTTACACATAAAAGAACCAGTTGGGAAATACTTCTGGTTTTTTTAAACTTTGCATTTTATTTAACTTACTTGCCTCCAGGACCATTTAAGGAATAAAGAACTACAATTGCATGCATAAATAGCATTGATAAGCAGTTAGACAAGGGGCTTCAGAAAATCTACAACAAAGGAATCTTAAAAGCATAGGAAACTAGAGCAGTGTAAGACAGAAATAAAAAGCTGAATCAAGAATATGATCTCTATCATCTATCAGCATGACAAATTATCACTAGTCCTTATGATGGTAACTAATCAATTTAAGGTAAGATATTCTGCGTTTTCAAAATAATTCTATTCTTGGGAACTGAAAATGAGCACATGTCTATGCACGAGGCCCTGGGTTCAATTCTCAGCAACATATATACACATCCCTCTATAGTCTCAAATTTCTGTTAATATTCTTTATAAGATCTCATTCCTTTGGTAGCTCCAGATGATTACAGTTTTACTATTAAAATAATAGCTTTAATATATGATACTAAAAATCTTTCTGAAGAAAATAGTTCCAAAAGAATTTGGGGGTGGGGGGTATCCTTGCTATTGCACACAAAGGCCTTGACTTTGAGCTCTGAGCCTGTTGGTTGCCTGGACTGTAAGGCATGCCACCACAGCCAGCAAGAACATTTTACAAATGTTTTGGACTGAAAAATGTTACTGGAATGTATAAAGAAGTTCTCTGAAGAACAAATCAAGCAATGAAAGCACTTTAAGATCCATTTAGAATGTAGTCTACAATACAGCTTTGGGGGAGGGAATAAGTCTGGGTCTTGCTATGTAGCCTGGGTTGGCAAAAAACTTGCAGTGATCCTCCTACCTCATTCTTCCAAGTGCTAGGACTATAGGTGTTAGTAATCAATAAGACCACCAGGGAGATGGCTCAGTTCATAAAATGCTATGCAAGAATGAAGACTTGAGTTCAGATCTCCAGTACCTACATTTTTAAAAAGCTGGGTGGGACGATAAATGTATGTAACCCAGCAGTGTGGGGGTAGAGACAGGTGAAACCCTGGAGGTCACTAGATAGACAACCTAGCCAAATTCAGTGAGAGACCCTGTCTCAAAGAACAAGGTAGAGGGACAGTGAGATGCCTCAGTGGGTAAGGATGCTTGTATTTGATTATAGGAAGCAACATGGTAGAAGAAAAGAACTAAGCCAGAAAAGGCTGTCATCTAATTGTGTAAACACACACCCATACAAATATACACATGTAACACACACACAGAGACGAGGGAGGAGGGGGGATCAATACTAATTTCATACAAGGAATACTTTGCTTTTAAACCCTATAGCTTAGTTTCTTCCTCCCTTTTTTCTTTTTTGAGACAGGGTTTCATTATGTAGCCCAATACATACAAATGACCCTGAATGTCTACAAAAAATTTATTTTTAAGGCTTTCAGTTATAACCCTGTAATCACAGGAATTAAGACAGTAACTCTGTAGGTTAATTTATAACTTATTTAAAGAATACAAAGTAAAGAAGAAGAGTTCACTTACTGTGACATTCTGAGGTTTAACTACTGGTGGTCCAGGTAGTTCTTCTGAGTCTGGGTGGTTCCAATGCCTGGCATTATACACAGCCTTTGTAGGTGACTAGTGAAATGAGAAAAAGATCAACTGCTTCCATCTTACTATATATCTTTTATTAAAGTGTCTCACTTATTAAAAATCATACAGAATAATTTAAAAGACAAACATCCTAGACAAACCAGAAAAGATGCTATTCCATGCCTATGTTAAACATAATCACTGTGATATTTGAAACAGAATTGGCAATTACTGTTTTCTATAACTAACCAGAAGAAAGCAGTTCAAAGTAAATTCATAGGGGTGGAAAGATAGCTCAAAGAGTAAAAGTGCTAGGTGTACAAGCCTGACAACACCAATAAGATCCCTGGAAACCACATAAATGTGGTGGGATGCATCTATAATCCCAGCACTCCTACAGCAAGATAGGAAGGAGAGACAGATTTGCCTAGAAACTTAGGGGTCATCTAGCCTGAAGTACACAACACAGCAGCAAGACAAGAGAGAATCTGCCTCAACAAGGTGGAAGGCAGAACTAACTCCTAAAAGTTGTCCTCTAACCGCCACATGCACACTGTGGTATACATGTGCCCACATTCACACACCCATATTCAACAGGGAAAATAAATAAATGAAGCTTAAATGTCTTACAAGTCCTGTATTAATTTAATATTCAACATATGTAGTCTAAACATGCTTCCCAGCAAAGCCATATTCCTCATACTAGTCATTTGAGCTCCATGATGATCCAACAATAGGAATCTGGCAGCTTATGACAAGAAGTTCCACACCCATTTAAGTGAAACCACTGGAGCCAATGTATACATCACTGAAAAATTTTCAAATTGTATAAACGTAAATATGTTACATATCTACTTCATAAGACAACAGAGTCTAAAAAAGTACAATGTAACAATATTCATGAATTCTGTAGCAAAATATATAAATGTTCATATTGAAGAGGGATAAAGACATAAATTGCCTTGAAGTAACTCAGGTTTACTGTACTGCCAAATCAAATTATGTACCTTACGAAAAAAGTCAGTTTTAAAATTCTGCATTTCAGAACTGAGAATAACTAAACCTATAAATAAAAATCAAGAGGATTAAATCTATGTAAAAGGAATGAAACCTTTGTTTTCTAAAAGAAACTGATTAAACAAAGACCAACAAGAAAGAAAAATACCATCTTAGCCATCCTTCAAAAAAGGTGATGCTGAGTCATAATATTGTTTTAAACCTCAAACAAATCTCTGGTCTGACTAGTGATTCTGGTTATGACGATAGTTTCATATTTCTAGTACGACACACAAAAAATATGAGCAAAAACAAAAACCTACTTCAAAACTGGCCAAAAATTCATATTCCCATTATTCATATGAACTAGGTTTGCATAAAGTACTGGCTTATTACTGTATCTCAATAATTTATACACTCATGCAATGATCTGATCAGGTTTTCTTGGTCACATCCGCATGGTGGAGATTCAACATAAACTCTAACACTGAGCTCTCTCCTATTTATGGTCCTCTTGGACATCAGCTATATAATCTGTGTGCCTGCTAGTCATTATATCCTTGATTTGAGCAAGTCTACTATGACTTGCCAGCTAAAGTGTGCTAAGCACACTCAGAGTCCAGGCTATGATTACAGGCTTTTAGTATGAATAGGTGTGTTGGGCTAGGAGTGTATTATTAGTTCAATGGCAAGGCCTCAGGTATTCCATCCCCAGCATTGTAACAAAGTCAGAAATAGAGACAGAGAAAAGTATTTCGAAGTTCAAGCATTCTACTTCTTTTTAGAAAGCACTGACTCTGGTAATAAAATTTTGAGTAATAAAAATGTTATCTAATTCCCCCACAGAAAACAGCAGGGCAGCTCAAGCTTCTAAATTAAAACACCATTAAGAGTAGCCAAAGCTGGGCATGTTGTACATGCCTTTGATCCCAGCACTCAGGAGGCAGAGGCAGGCATATCTCTGTGAGTTTGAGGCCAGCTGGGGCTACAGGGAGATGTCTCAAAAAGACCAAAGGAAAAAAAAAAAAAAAAGTAAAAAGTAAGAGTGGCCAAAAACACTAACTTGTCTGCATGTCAAGCCCTAAATATTACTAATAGTTATATAATTCTGGGCCATACTATATGATATGAGTCCAGCACCTTTGTAAGAAAACTGGAATATGTAATCTACCCACTTAACAGGACCAACAAAAAGGGCAGCTGATATAAAATAGTCTGTAACAAGAGTTATAGGGAAAAGCAAACTGGGCATCTCAAAAGTGCCAGGAGCATAATATACTGAGTAAGTGAATAACTCATGGTAGAAGACCATGTTAAAGAGACTATGTTTTTAGCTGACATAAGTGGCACATGCCTGTATCCCAGCACTTGGGAGATGGAGGCAGGAAGATCAGAGAGTTCAAGGCCAGTCTCAGCAACATAACCAATTTAAGACCAGTCTAGACCACATAAGATCATCACTAAAATAAAAAAACAATGGGGCTAGACACTGGTTATTATTGCAGAAGACCCGGGTTCAAATCCCAACACCCACATGGCAGCTAACAACTATTTGTTAACTCATTCCAGGAAATCTGACACCCTCTTCTATCCTCATGCATGAGATGGGTGCACTTACATACATGCAGGCAATACACATATACACATAAAGTAAAAATAGTATTTTTTTAAATAAAAAAATAAACAAAAATGACGTTTTATTGTGTATGATGGTTAATACTGTCACCCTAACAGAGGATCTAGAATCACTTGGGAAACAAGCTTCTGGGCATATTTGTAAGGAATTACCTAGACAGGTTTGAGGTGCAAAGATCCACCCTGAACATGAACAGCATTATTCCATGACTATTCATGTCATAAAAGGGAGGAAGTGAGCAGAATACTAGCATTCATCGCTCTTTCCTTTCTAAATGTGAATCAGTGTGACTAGCTGCCTCAAGCTCCTGCTGCCACGACTTCCCCACCATCAAGGCCTACACCTTCCAACGTGGGCCATAATAAACCCTTTCTCCTGTAGGTTGCCTCTTGTCAGTCACTTTGTCACAGCAATGAGAAAATTAATAGCACTCTGTTCAACATGTAATATGATGTTTTTTAAAAGACTTTTATTAATGTTAGTGTAGTGTAAAAGAAAGATCTAATTAGAACTTTTCCTTGACTTTTATTTTCAAATCTTACAAGATTATAAGGCTTACTATGGGGGAAGGGAGCTAATGAAAACACACCTACATAGATAAATAACATATGGGGACACTGGATAGAGTAGGAGAAAGGGGAGGAACATACATTTGATGCTGAATTCCTAATTCATTCTAGCAATGACACGAGGATTCCCTCTATGCCTATGTGAACTGTAGATTTAAACTCTAGAACAACTGATATGTCACCTTCTAATTTGCAGTAAAAGTGATTATACAGAATAACTAAACACAGGCTTTAAAAAAGAGCAACTATAGGGGCTAGAGAGATGTTTCAGAGATTAAGAGTACTGGCTACTCTTGCAGAGGACCCAGGTTCGGTTCCCAGCACCCAAATGGTGGCTAACAACTGTCTGTAACTCCAGTTCTAGGGGATTCAACATCCTCTTCTGACTTCTGTGGGCATTATACTACAAGAGTACATGTACATACATGTAGGCAATACCCCAAAATAAAAATAGTATTTTAAAAAAGAGAAACTACAGAGCAATCAACTTTTCATGAAAAACCAAAATCATGAATACCATGTAGAAATCAGGTCATTCAGATTGCTCTCACCATGCTTATCTTTCTTTTATTTTGGTTTTAAAAGCAGACACACAGCACATTAATCAGATTCCTTAACTCTATCTACTCTTGGTTAAACAATGCATGGCTTCTGTAAAAGAAAATATTCAGAATAGAAAGCTCTCATGAATATGCTAACATTCTAAAGATCTGGAACCATATAACCATATTTCAGGAACAGCAGTAATCTTAAAACATCCTACGTAGTCTTTCCTATGTAGTTCTCCAGGGACATGCATGACAAGAATTTTATATGCAGCAGTTCATCACCGCTAAAGAAAAGATAAGCCAAAGACTGGCAGGGTTATTTATCCATAAGCAATAGTTTCTATGTAAACAATAAATAAAAGTTGCTTTTTATAATCACAATGTCAAAACTATGATTAAAAGACTGTCTTGTTGAGTTATATCATAAATTATAAGAAAATAGAGTTCCTTCCTGATGAGCAAAAAAGAAATAACAATTATTTTGCTATTCTTTATCCAGTTGGCTTCTAAAAGTTAAAAATAAATAAAATAACCGCCCCCCCCAAAAAACCAAACTGA
>NW_008360308.1:2184946-2185505 GCF_000622305.1 Nannospalax galili
TGTTCTTGCAGAAGACCCAGGTTCAAATCCCAGCACCCACATGGCAGCTAACAACTGCCCATAACTCCAGTCCCTGGGGATCCGAGAGCCTCTTCTGACCTCCGAGGGCATTGCATAACATGAGTGCACTTACCTACATGCAGGCAATACACACATACACATAAAATTTTTTTTAAATATTTAAATAAGACTATACTAAAGACAAAAATACTAAGTTGGTTTCCATTCATCCAATCTTATCCACAAAAATTTCCCTCATCAGTAAGTCAATCAGCATAGAGTAATCTAAATGAATGTTGAGGGAGTTCTGTAATATAGAACTGTGTGTGTCTGAGTATAGTGCCTTAGCAGCAATTTGAAAAAAAAAGATTAAAAAAAAAAAAAAAAAAAACAAATTCTTAAAAAATGCCATGTATCACTGCATGGGAACTCACACAGGGTCTGCATGGAGTTGTGTGCCATGTGCTCAGAACCTATGAACACATGTGAATTTCTTATTTTCCCAAGGTCTTGCATGCCAAAAAAGGGCTATCCAAACACCTATTCTTCTTTCAAAGGA
>NW_008360308.1:2185678-2190438 GCF_000622305.1 Nannospalax galili
AACCAATGGGGGAGGTAAGCAGAAACTGAAAAAGAAAACTGAGATTTATTCTATAATAGATAAATCAAAGCCTAAAACAATAATTTTGAACAGCAGTCAACCGAGATTAGAATCATGCTGTATACAAAATTTTGCCAACACTAAGAAGCAGTTTAAAGAATCAGCGTGTGAGTCAGCATGTGGTACATGCCTGTAGTCCCAGCACTTGGGAGTCAGAGGCAGGCAGATCCCTATGAGTTCCAGGCCAGCCTGTTCTACACAGTGAGTTCCAGAACAGCAGTGGCTACAAGGAGACCCTGTCTCAAAACACCCCCAGAAAAGAATCAGCACGTAAGATAAAATGGAAGACAGGAAATAAACAATCTAAAGGCATGTTCTTAAATTATTAATAAATACTCTGAAGAACTAATATTGAATGATTTCCAGGAGGTACTATTAAATTTAAAACACAAAGTGCAAGAAAAATACATATAAGCAGGGTTTAGGGGCACATGCCTATAATCTAAGTACTCAGGAGACTGAGGCAAGAGGATCTTAGAATAAATTGTAAGTTCCAGGTCAGCCTGAGATATAGAGATACACAGGTGAATGAGACACTTTCTCAAAACAACAACAAAAAGAAACAAAAAAGTAGATGTCACTTTCTAATAAGAAAGAAAGTTACTTTAAAAAGTTATCTGGTTATTTTTTATAAAAAGGAATCCAAAGAAAAACAAAATAAAGTTGGCTCCCGATAATGTGGGAAATAGGGTAAAACAGATCTCAGATGAAGTGACCTTTAACAAAATTTACCTTTTTATAGTTTTGACTTTGAAAGTATGTTAATGTACATATAATTCATTATGAATGGAAGGAGGAAAAAACTAAAAGTTAAAGCAAACCAGAACCAAGAAAATTACCCATATTTCAAGTAAATAGAGAAGAAAGACTGACCAAAAGGCAGGCTGGGCAGAACTAACCCAAGTAATTTATGAACACAATATTTGACTTTTATCCCTTCAATTTTAAGAGTGGACAAGGCAAGTGCATGACTGTAAACAAATCCTGAATATCTTTGAGTATGTGCTGCAGTCTGCGTGTCTGGGTATACATGCCTTGTAGAGGCCAGTGGTCGATGTCAGGTGTCCTAGTCTTCTAGCACTTCATCTTATTTTTGAGACTTTCACTGAACCTGGAACTCACAAACTTGGTAGACAACCTGGGCAGTGAGTTCCTTGGATCCTGATGTTTCTACCCCTACCTCCACTCCCACCTCACCATGCTAGGTTATAGGTGTGTTAACATGAATGGCTTTTTTCATGAGTGGTGGGGATAGAATGCTGGTCCCTTATAGTTGTACAAAAAGTACTTTGCTCACTGAGCCATCTCCCCAGCCCCAAATCCTCAATCTCTTAATAGCTTTACTACAATGAAATAAACAAACATCTTTTTAGATAAATAGGTTTGGATAAATGTTTTACAACTATTGCTCACTGTGAGCAATATGTATATATGTATGCTCATATACATGCCCATATCTTGAGCTCACACAGATATCTTCAGTATCAACCCATCATGAAAAAATTGTGTAGATGGGTTGATACTCAAGATATCTGTACGAGCTCAAGATATGGGCATGTATATGAGTTTACATGAATAATATTCATAGGCATGTGAATGTATACACATGTAGATTTCCTGTCTGCTAAAGGACCAAAAAATAATGAGAGCATACCTAATGCTCAACTCTTGGTCCAGTGGCATCTCCAGGCGCAAGATGAATCTTTATTATTCCAGATATTGAAGAATTTCTCCAGACTGGGACCTAACATGGCCCCTGACAACAGCCAGTTTGAAAAGGCTCCACTAATCAAATCAGAGCAAATTTAGCTATAAAATAACTAAAAAAACAATATGTATTATAAGCTACTAGGGAAAAAATTAGATTCATTACATAAATCAAACTCATGGAAACAAAGAGTAGAAAAGGTAATTGCCAAGGGATAAGGACAGGGAAAACAAGCTTTGGGAGATGGCTAGAAATTTAACTCTACAATGACACGATTCTAAAGATCTACTCTATATCATGGTTACTATAGTTAATAACAATGTTATTATATACTTAAATTCACTAATATCATAAATATTCTAACTATGCATATGCATACATATGAAATGATAACTGTAGGGGGTGACAGAAATGTTAATTAGCTTAATGCTGTAACTGGTTCACAATGCATATCAAAAATGTCCTATACCTTAAATATATACATGCAATTTTTGTCTACTATACCACAATAAAACTGGGAATGGATTCATGAGTTCAAAATAAAAGATACAGGTTTATGCTTATAAAACTTTGAGGAACTGGTAAATGTAGAGAAAGCACAAGAGTTGGACAGTGATTTTACAACTAATGTAGCACCACTGGATCGGACAACAACCAACACTGTACAGACACCAAATCTAAGCATACATTCTAATGAACAGAATATTTGAATAGCCTTAAAATGGCTCTTCACAGACTATTTTAGCTGAAAGTCAAAGACTCCATAATGAAGAAATGGACAATACTTGACATCTCCACATGTAATACCTTGGAAAGGATGTGTCATGACTCATAAAATATCCCAGTCCAAAACATACTATTGGAATCCAATCCTAGGAAACTGTCAGACTAAACCAAAAAAAGACCTCTTTTTTTTTTTTTTTTTTTGAGACAGGGTCTCCCTGTAGTCCCAGCTGGCCTAGCTCACTATGTAGACCAGGCGAGCCTTTAACTCAGAGATTCACCTGCCTCTGCTGGGATTAAAGGCATAGGCCACCACACCCGGCTAAAAGAGCTCCTTTTTAAATGAGCAGATTGTCAATAAAGATTATAGTGCTAGGGATATAACCCAGTGGTACAGTGTCTGCCCTAGGTTCAATTTCCAGTATGCCTTAAAATTTTTTAGCCAAGCCGGGAGTGTAGGCACACACCTTTAACCCCAGCACTCAGGAGGCAGAGGCAGATAGATAGATATCTGTTGAGACTGAGGCCAGCCTGGTCTACATAGCAAATTTTAGGCCAGCTGGGGCCACAGGGAGACCTGTCTCAAAAAAAACAAAAACCAAACAAAAAAAAATTTTTTTTTTTTTTTTAGCCAAGCATGGTGGCACGTGTCGGTAATCTTAGCACCTAACAGGAAATGGCAGGAGGATCAAAGCAAGTTCAAGACCAGCCTAGTTTACACAGCAAGTTCAAGGCTGGCCAAAGCTACGTTAGAGACCTTTCTCAAAAAAAACAAAAAAAAGTGGGGCTGGAGAGATGGCTCAGCAGTTGAGAGCACTGACTGCTCTTGCAGAGGACCCAGGTTCGATTCCCAGCACCCACATGGCGGCTACAAACTGTCCTTAACACCAGTTCCAGGGGAATCTGAAGCTCTCTTCTGACCTCCGTGGCACTGCACTCACTCACTTACATGCAGACAATACACTCATACACATAAAAAGATTTTTTTAAAAAAGAAAACTAAGCAAAATACACATATACCCCACAACTACAACCACCACCACCACCACCACCAGCAGCACAAGATTATGGAAATTTTCCAGGCTGGGGAGACTAATAACGTGTAACAACTAACTGTAATACTTCATCCTAGACTAGATTCTATAAGGGAAAGTAGAAAATACTACCACAAACATTACTGTTCAATTGACAAAACTGGAACAGATTAGTTAAAAAAAAAAAAATTTAACAGTGCTAAATTTACTAATGTTGGTAATTGTGGAGTATGTAATTAGGAAAATACATAGAATACTTAGGGGTAATGGCTATAATATATGTCACATGTCAGGATTTGAGAGTAGGGTTTTGTATATGTGGTGGGGTTTTGCGTTTTTTTTGTTTGTGTGTTTGTGTGTGTGTAGAGTACAGGCTTGCAAACAGTAAAAACAAGTATCAACAATATAATCAGGATAAAAAGGTCTGTATATTAGCTTAATTTTGTAACTTTTCCATAATTTATAAATTATTTTCAAATAAAAGCTACTATGTTAAGTCTATGTTGGTGTGATCACAGGTACACGCTAGTAAGTGTGCTCTGTATACATATGTATGGAGACCAGAAGTCAATGTCAGATATTTTCCTCTATCACCTTCTACCTTATTTTTAAAACAAAACAAATCATTACCTTTATTTACTTTTTTATTTTCTGTGTGTGCATGCACATGCTCAGGCATGTGGAAATCACAGGACAACTTGTGGTAATCAGTTCTCTCCTTCCACCATGTGGGTGGGTCCCAGGAACGGAACTCAAGTCATCAGGCCTGGTAGCAAGTGCCTTAATCTGCTGAGCCATCTCACAGGTCCTCTTATTTTTTTGAGACAGGGTCTCTCACAGAGCTAACAGCTCATCAATTGGCTAGACAAGCTGGCCAAGTGAGCTCAAGGGATCCTCCTGTTTCCAACCCTCCAGTGCTAGGGTTAGACTCACACTGCCACACCCAACTTTTATGTGGGTACTGGGATACCAACTCAGATCACAGCAGGCACAGACTTAGCCATCTCCCCAGCCCCTTAAAAACTATCTTAGCCAAGCACATTAGTGCATACCTATAGTCCAACCTACACATAAGTCTGATGCAAGAGAATCACTTGACCCAGAAGTTCAAAACACAGTAAGATTCTGTTTCTTAAAATAGAACAAAATTAAACCTAAAATATTGTACAAACTGCCCCAGAAAACCAGTAAAATACAAAAAATATAAACCATGATAAACCAAATGATAATTCTAC
>NW_008360308.1:2190576-2245109 GCF_000622305.1 Nannospalax galili
ATTCTGAAAATAAGCAGTGTTAAGTAATCCACCAAAGGAAATCTAAAATAGTCATACAACCTTGGGGTGAAGTACCAAAAAGATTAAAGCATAGCCCAACACTTGGCCCAAGATCAGTTGTGGGGTTTTTGTTACTGTTTTTTTTGTTTGTTTTTTAATGGTCTTCCTAAAAAGTCAAGGGCAACTAACAGCCTTTTCTACTTGGCTGATGAGAAGTATTTATGGTAGGCTCCTAAATACATATAAAGACAAAAAAGTCTGAATTTTAGTCTCATTCTATTCTCTACTTTTTATTTTTAACATTTATTATTTTTACTTTATATGTGTAAGTGTACTACCTATATGCATGCAAGGGCACCTGTGTGGTGCAATGTCCTCGGAGGTCAGAGTCCCCCGCGACTAGAGTCATGGTTAGTTGTTAGCTGCCATGTGGGTACTGGGAATTGAACCTGGATCCTCTGCAAGAGCAGACAGTGCTCTTAACTGCTCAGCCATCTCTCCAGCCCCCCTATTCTCTACTTTTTAAAAACATTTTTTTCACTTATTTTTAACATGGTCCTGAGTTGTTGTTTTTTTTTCTGGATAGCTTCTCCAATATTTTATGTAATAACATGTAAATGATAACTTAACAATAACAACTACATTTAAATTTAATGTGGAATTACAGATCAAGTGAAGTGTAATCTTTCAGTTGAGGACATCTCTACCTGAAGCTAACAATACTGACCAGAACCCATGGCTTGGTTTTTAAACAACAGACTGTAGGTGGCACAGCACAGTAATCCCCAAGAAAGGGTGACCAATTACAGGTGGCCAGAGTTTAAAGGCAAAAATGACACAAAAAGGGAGATTTCAGAGTTCAACAGAAAAAGAATCTCAGCTAAAGGAGATGGAACAGAGAGTCCAGCAAGATAAAGGTAGATGGAGTTTATAAGATACAGTATATCAAGGGGACTGGAGAGAAAGCTCAGGGGTGAAGAGTACTGTCTGCTCTTGGAGAAGACCTGGGTTCAATTCCCAGCACCCACATGGCAGCTGACCTCCTTGAGTACTGCATGATGCAGGTGTACTTGCACAAATGCAGGCAATACATTCATACATATAAAATAAAAATAATTTTTAAAAAAAGACATAAAAGAGGGGTTAGGGATTTAGCTCAGTGGTAGAGTGCTTGCCTAGCAAGCACAAGGCCCTGGGTTCGGTCCTCAGCTCTGGAGGAAAAAAAAGACAAAAGATACAGTATCAAATGACAGGGATTTGGAAAAAACTCTGGAGATCTATACAGTCTCTTCAAGTATGCAGCTGAGTCCTGAAGTGCCAGAGTGTAAGGAAACTACCTGAGGCCAGATAAAAGATTTCCCCAAAGGAAGAAAGGAAATAATTGGCAGGAATTTTCCCCTTGAGATGGGAAAAGTTCATGCTCCCCACTTGTCATGGCAGAAAATCTCTTTTAGGGGAACTGAGCAAAACAAAGGGGTATGGGGATAATTACTCCAAGAAAAACAGCTGCTTTCCCACATAAAAATTTAATGCCTTGAAAAGATCAAATATAGCCTAACTAATTTGAGAACAAACCGAAACTTGTTGGGAAATATCCAACACCCAACAAAGTAAAATTTTGTCTAGCATGTTATTAAAAGTTACTAGGAGTCAGATTTTTGACTCACACCTATAATCCCACCACTCAAGAGGATGAGTTAAAAGGATCACTGCAAGGTTGAAATCAACCTGGGCTACATAGTATCAGGCCAAATTAAGACTGTCTCAAAACAAATAAAACAAGATCACTGGGCATGCAAAAGAGCAAAAACAAAACTTAATGAGGAGAGGGAGAAAAAAAAAACAGTCACAGGAAAGTATCTAGGAATAATACAGATAAAAATATCAGGAAATTTTTAAAAATGAAAAATTATTCTAGGGGCTGGGGAAATGGTTCAATGTACATAAAGCGCCAGCCTGCCATACATGTATCACCAGAACTCACAAAAAGCCAAGTATAGTAGCACACATCTGTAATTCCCATGTTTATGGATGGATGGGTCAGCTAGCTTGATATAAGCAGTAGTGAACAAGAGAGAGACCCTGCTTCAAACAAGGTAGAAAATGAGGACCAACACCCAAGGTTGTCCTCTGAACATAATATACACACCATGGTACACATACACTCACACTCAACACAGAATACATGAACACTCACACATGAACATGTATACATACATACACACTGCACACATTAGAAAAAATTATTCTGGTTGGGCATGGTGGCACACGCTTTTAATCCCAGCACTCGGGAGGCAGAGGCAGGAGGATCTCTGTGAGTTCAAGACCAGCCTGGTCTACATAATGAATCCAGGACAGCTGGGGCTACAGAGAGACCCTGTTTCAAAAAGACCCAAAAAAAAAAAAAATCTATTTACCACATATTGGGAGATAATATAAACACATGATAAATATAAATACAACAAAACTAAACAGAACTAAACTAAATATGAAAACTGTAATAAAAGACTACAGAGTGCATGTCCTGGGATAGCACTCCTATATTAAACCTTACCCACCCAGGGCTCAGAGACCATTGCAGAAGAGGGGGCAGGAAGATTTTAAGAGCCAAGGGTGGTACATGACCATAAGGAAACAAGAGTCTTCCAGGCTTCTGGAAACTTGCTCATATTAATTTATAGCAATGGTGATGGCACACACAAGACCCACGCAAATTCAAACCAGACAAAAACCCAGCACAGAACTGGGAAAATGGACAGGAGGCGCCAACCTTAGCAGAGGAACTACTGGCAGCTGATCACTGCTGGGTGAGAGTCGATCAAGGAAGTGACAACAGATAGGCTAAACAAGCTCCTGTGGATGAACTCACACTGAGGGACATCTGGGTACACAAACCTGACTTGATAAGCCTTTATATGACAGAATGCATGCAATCTGGTGGGTGGGCTACGGGGATGCAGTTGCGGGGGGGGGGTGTCTAAATATGATTAAGAGGTATCAAATGCACAAAAATTCAATAAAAAATATATAGAGAAAAAATTGTAGCGGATGGATTAACAGATTAGACAATGCAGAATAACTAAAATATATAGCAATGGGAACCACACAAAAGAATTAAGGATTGGTAAAGTATTAATATATAACTAGGACATGGTCATTAGGTCCAAAAAATATACAAAGTAAATCTGCCCTGATAGTCATCCTTCTAGAATGATTGTATGAAGTTAACAGGAAACAATACTGCTCCTAAGGACATTATACAACTATGAAGTACTACAAGGACACTTTTCTTTCAGTGACTTCTCTTTTTTGAGACAGGTCTCACTATGTAGCCCTGGTTGTTGTGGAAATCACTACACAGACCAGGCTGGCCTTGAACTCAGATCTGCCTGCCTTACAAGTGAAAACTTTGTTCAGTATAATCTAATCAACAGAAGCTCTAGGGATGGTTATCATGGCACATACCTGCAGTCCCAGCAGTTGGGAGGTGGAGGTAAGAGGATCAGGAATTCAAGGTCATCCTCAACTATATAGCTTAGTTTGAGGCCAGCCTGGTCTTCATGAGACCCTGTCTCAAACTCCACCTCTCCCTAACCCCTAAAAAGAAACTTATAGAGTTTTATTCATGTTCCCTCAGTTCCTGTCTCCTTGTCAGCACCACCCTGATGGGTTCCTGAAATCATGACCCTGCTCCTGCTCATGAAGGAGCTGAGTCCAGTAGGGATATTGCCCAGTCCTGTGGGTAAGAGGCTATAAGCAAGAGTTAATAACCCTTATGATATCTCATAGCAAAAGAATTTTGTATTCCTTCAGTCAGACAATCTTCTCAAATGGTTAGAGACCATCCATGGAGCTAACAAGGTATATAAAAATCTAGTCAGCCACCCTTACATTATACCCATGATGAGGTTTCTCATTCCCTATTATTGCTCCAAAATGATAATCTGGCATTATCTGCATGGATTCCCTAAAGGACAAATACTCCTCTACCTACATGGTGTCAAGCCATCCTTCTTTCCATCCAGAGCTTTATACAGCATCAATGGCCCTTTGAAACCACGTGCTGACAAGCTCTGAAAAAACCTCATAGCCTATCAAATATTGTTAAATATAGGCAAGAAAACTACTCAAAGCAAGTCTCTAGTCAAGAGACCTGGGCAATCCAGCCCTTTCTGCCTTTTTATTTCTTCCTTAGGTGGTCTTCCCTTTACTTTCTTTCTGTATAGGCCTCTGTGTCTTGAAACACATTAGTTTTCTTTGCTTCTATTTTTTAAACCAGGTCTCTGGTTGAGCCCTTTTGACATATTAAATATATTTAATTGCGTTCTTAAGAAACAAAAATAAAAACATGGAAGAAAGAAAGTGGGGCTTAGGAGGAAAAGAAAACTGCTATTTGACATCATTATCAGCATAAAAGCCTCTGTTAGAGGATCGACATTTGAACAGAGATAGAGCCTTGATTTAAAAACCCAGACCTGGAGCTACAAATAAAAAGAGATTTGTAGATAGAATACTTTACGATTATATTACCTTCAGTTTCCAAGAAAAAAAGACCTGTGGTCCAGTGTATAGTTCAGACTTGAGGCTGACCTTTTTATACCTAGTTCTGCTTTGCTTTGGGCTTTTCAAACATTGTTAATTTAAATTACACAAAAACTCAGGGTTCCTTTAAAATCTATTTTTGTGGGGTTTTCTTTTTTTTTTTTTTTCATTTTGTTTGTTTAGAGAGGGTCTTATAACCCCAACTGGCCTGAAACTCACCATACAGACCAGGCTGGCCACAATCTCACAGAGATCCACCTGCCTCTGCCTCCCAACTGCTGCAATCAAAGGAGTGCATTCTCCTTTAAAATCTTATACTTCATAAAGGCAGGCAGATCTTTGTGAGTTCAAGGCTATCCTGGTCTACACAGCAAATTCCAGGCCAGCTGGGGCTACAGGGAGACCTTGTCTCAAAAAAAACCCCAAAAAACAAAAAAAAACCTTACACTTCGTAAGATTTTGTAGTTCCTCTGGTATTTCACTAAATCAATAAACCACAGTTTGTCAGATATAGGATATACCTGTTGATTTTAAGCTTGTGAAAACAGGACACATGTAAGATGATTAGAGACATGAAAAATACTTTAAGATGTTGGCTGAAATTCTGCCAAATTTACAAATTTTCAACTTAAGGAACTAAAATATTTGGCACTAAACAAAGACTGATGAAAGATGCCTCAAGATCCTCATAAATCAACATTTATGAACCCACTAGGAATCTATTCTGTCTCAGACACTGGAAAACAAAACAAAACAAAACAAAAAACTAGTCACCATTCTCAAAAAAAAATTCTGGTATTAGGGCTCACAGTGTGTGGCTCAGTTGGCCTTAGGTTCAATCCCTAGCACAGCATAAAACCAGGCATCTTCAGTTATGCTGAGGAATTGGAGGTCATGGTGCTTGGGTGCTTGGGATATATGAGATTATCTCCAGAGAAAGACAAAAGGAAAAAGAAAACTCTCTCCTATAGTATTTTGTGATTAGTGCTTAAAAATTGTTGTTGTTGTTGTTGTTGTTACTGTTATTATCCAAAATGTTTGGTGGATCAAGTGCTTTGGGTTTCAGAATTTGGGGCATGTTTTAGCATTTGCATATACACAAAAGACATTTTGGGAGATAGGACCCAAACCTAAAAATGAAATTAATTCATACTCAAACACAATACACAAACACATACACTCAAACACAATTTTACAAAAAAAAAAAAAATTTGTGCAAGAAACATTTGAAGGTGTCAAATTTTCCACTTGTGATATTTTGTTAAGTGTTTAAATTTCACATTTCAGAGTGAGATGCTTAAATGGTTCCTATCATCATTAGCATGACTCTCAAGAAAGTGAAGTCAAGGGTATGATGGTTTAGTAGGTGTGGTGGTTTGAATGACAATATCCCCTATAGGCTCCAAGTATTTGGACATTTTTGTCCCCAAATGATGGGGCTGTTTTGGGAGATCTTAGGTGTGGCTATCCTGGAGGAAGCACATCTCTGGGGGTGGGCTTAGAGAGTTCTTAAGCCTTGTAGGCTCTCCAGTTGCTCTCTTGCTTCCTGTGCCTGATGGATGATGTACAGCTTCTGCTGCACTTCCTCCAGCCACCTCTGCCACCATGCCTCCCCGCCAAGATGGACTGTAACTCCCCTGGAACTGTAAGCTCAAATAAATTCTTCCTTTCATAAGTTGTTTTGGTCAGTGTGTCTATCACAGCAACAGTAGGGTGACTAATATACAGTGGGTAAAGGCACTTTCTACCAAGTCTGATAACTGAGTTCAATCCCTGGAGCCCACATGGTAGAAAGAGAGAACCAACTATGGAAGGCTATCCTGATTTCTACATGTGCACCGTGATAGCACATATACAGATACATACAAATAAATAAATAAATAAATAAATAAATAAATAAATAACAAAAGAGTGAAAAGAAAACAGGTAACATGGTTAAGCAAAATCATTTTCCAAATGCCTGAATCATAGATTATCTTTAAGTAAAATATATTGCAAAATGGAAGAAAATGAAGTTTTCAGCCAGGCATGGTGACGCATGCCTTTAATCCCAGCACTCGGAAGGCAGAGGGAAGAGGATCTCTGTGAGTACCAGGCCAGCTGGGACTACAGGGGAGACCCTGTCTCAAAAAGATCCCCCCCCCAAAAGAAAGTAAAGCTTTCAACTATAAATGCTTCAGTATGTGTCTGACCTACCCACTTGCTAAATGTCAAATGCATGCCTGTTCTCAGGCTCCTAATTAACCTATTTTCTAGAAAATGTTATACTGAATTTTTTTTTTACTTTCAAACTTTAAAATCATCTGAACTAAAGGAAACTAAAAGATTAACGATACTTTAATTTCTTACTAAAATACTTCCAGAGCTGGGTGTGGTAGTGCATGCCTTTAATTCAGCACTTGGGAGGCAGCGGCAGGTGTATCTTTGTGAGTTCGAGGTCAGCCTGGTCTACATAGTGAGTTCCAAGATAGCTGGGGCTACAAGGAGACCCTGTCTCAAAAAAGGCAAAAAAAAAAAATAAAATAAAATAACCTTCCAGAATGAAATAAGAAAAAGAATTATATAGAAAAAAAAATTAAACTTTCTCATCTTTTTATTTCATTAGTTATATAAATCAATGATTTGAATGTCTGGTTTGATATTCTAATACTATTTCAACCATTTAACATTCCAGTGGAGAAGAATATTCTAAACAGTCTTTAAAACGTTAACTCTTTTTATTCCCTTTTTGCATCCAAGATCAGCTAGTACACAGAAAGCCATGTACTGAATAAAGGTAATGATGAAAGAAAAGGGAATCAAAACTGACCTTCTTCCATACCCAGACTCAGCCAGAACTCGTTCAACAACTCTAGATGATCAATCGATCAACTGTAAATGGATGGCAGTGACTTTTAACTTTCACATTCTCCTGGTATTCATCATCATCAGATCAACACCTATACTCTTTATTCAGGCTTCATATGCATTAATGTCTCAGGTTTCTAGTTTTGGGGACTTTAGTAGACACTACAACACCACCTCGCTGTCTGAATCCTATAATAAGGTAAATTCTCAAATACAGAAAAGTAGCTCTCAACAAACCCATTAGACCAAAAAAAAAAGCTGTTTCCTGAGAGTGGGTTCCAACTGCTAAAGCAAGAACTGTATGGAAAGAACATTTGTTCTTGGGTGAGATGTGGGAGTACTTGTCCTTTAGAGTCTCTTCAGTTTAAGATTCTGTTTTTAAGTTGATAACCTATACAAATTCAATTAAGGAAACAAAAACTGAGTTTATAAAATATAAAGCTACACTGAACTCTAAAATTGCAGGTTTACACAACTGCAATTTTCTAACACAAATGAATATGTACTCGTGGTTTATAATGCAAAATAATTTTTAATCTAATTGCCCAGAAGCTTACTAACTAGTGTCATATTGAATGACAGAAGGGAAGAAAAAATTTAAGTCCAGAATGTTCCTTAGAGAGTTAGACAAAAGATAGGGCCAGATGGGCCCAGTATTTAAACTGCAGGAAAATGCTGAAAGTAGTGGTAGAAATATGTGGGAACTGAAAGCACAACTGACTTTATGTCCATTTCCTCAATGACCCAGCAGCAGTCCTAACTACAAAACAAGATAGCCAGCACCCCAGGAAAACACTACCCTCCAAGCACTGAAGGTGATTTTGGCTGATTATAAAAATCATTGCCTTAGAAGCCAGCAAAAGCATGCAGGAGCTGAATATAAAGTGGGCAGAGCAGGCAGAAGGAATGATCTAAGTATAGCAGCACATATATGACAGCTGCAAATTCTGTGTGTGAGGTAGGGAAATTGTAGCCAGAAATCAGAAACTGGTTAACATTTGATGAAAAAAACTAAAATTTCCAAAGATTGGTCACTAAAGCCTAACCTAGGTTATTTAAATCCAGGATATGTTCAAATCCAATTCCTGCAATCTTATCTTTAGTTTCCCAACTAACAAGTGACTTTTTAAAGCTATTATTTCAACAGAATTTTTTAACCAGTTTTCTTCACCCTTCTCATCTGAATTACTTTTCTACTGCTGTGATAAAAACATGACCAAAGCAATAGAAAGAATAGGCTACTGGGCTTACAGTTCCAGAAGCTCTTTAAGAGTTCAACATGGCTGGGGAGGCATTTCAGGAGGCAGCTGGAGCAGAAAGCTGAGGGCTCACATCTTCACACACAGGAAGCAGAAACAGAAACTGCAACTGTGACAAGGCTTCTATGAAATCTCAAGGCTCACATCCATCAAAGACATCCTTCAGCAAAACCACACCTCCTGAAAGGTTCCATGACCTCCAAATAGCACCACCAACTAACTGTTCAAATACTGGGAGTCTTTGGGGGATATTCTCACTCAAACCACATCATCTTTATCAGTATGTATTCTCTTAGCTGGCCCTCAAACCTTGCCTAAGTAACCCTTTCCTATACTTCTAGTGAGGTGAAAACTGTCACAGATGACATGCTTCAAAAAATAAATGTTTCTAATATGAGGAGGTAGGGAGAAGGAAAGGAAACTCTTGAGTAGACCATGTCAATGTCACTAAGGTGAGAAGATGACCTATGTGATCAAGAAAATGATGACAAATATTAGGACTGAGCAAATGGCTAAACATGCTGACAATAATGACAATCAGATTTCTCACTACAGGCAAAAGGTAGTCCAAGAGGAAAGTGAGAAGAATATAATAAACATGGTGTTAGATCAGAAGCATCAGTGTGAACTCGGGCTCTACAAAAATAAGTATGTGTTCATAGGTTTGAAAAGAGAAAAAAAATAGAACATATGGGGCTAGAGATAGTTTAGATATAGAAAGGGATTGCCTGGCATGTGCAAGGCCCTGAGTGTGAGATAGCAGATTCAATTTCCTAGGCTTAAAAAAAAAAAAAAAAAAAAAAAAAAAAAAAAAAATCTGTGTATTTTTACATGTTTCAAAGCTCTGTGTACTCAACAAGGTCCAGAAGCAATGATATCTTAGAAGTAACGTTGAACACTTTACTGTTTCAGTAAAGAAATGCAAAATGATGAGATATTTTCAAAAGCAAGAGTTTCAGAAATAAAACAACAAAAACAGTTTCAAAATATCAATGCCTCTATCATTTAAATGATTAACAGTGACAAAATCATTGAATAAAACAGAAATCCATGTCATGATAAATATATGCACAGATTCTTAGATATATGAGAGAGAAAAAAGATAGACAAAGAGACCAACTACTAATAACTTTTGAGATAGAGTCTCCCGATGTAGACTAGGCTGGCCTTGAACTCACAGCAATCTGCCTGCCTCTGCCTCCCAAGTGCTGGGATTAAAGGTATGCGCCACCATGCCCGGCCCAGAAGGAAGAATGTTAACTAGGAAATAATTTTGGCAACCATTATAGTAAAAATTGATTAAGGATCAATGCTAAATCTAGAGAGTGGAAAGTTTAATGAGGAAAAGGTAAGAAACCTAATAGATACCACCTCAATCAAGTGATCAATTAACATCAACAGTAATGGGACAAACTTACAAACTGACCTGGTGTACCACTATGCATCATAAATGGTATGATGCAATGAGAATGTAGTATCCTCTGGTATTCCTACCAAAGACATGGCACCAAAACTGAATCACAAGGAAATATCAGAAAAATGTCAAGTTAAGGGAAGCTCTACAAAATCACCCCTTCAGGCCTAGGTATGAAACACAGCTGGTAGAGTGCTTGCCTAGCATGCATAAGATCCTGGGTTTGATCCCCAGCACCATATAGGCAAGGTGCATACCTATAGTCCCAGCACTTGGGAGGTGGACATCCAAGAACAGGTCATCCTTGGTACAAAGTGAGCTACATATGTAACTTCAAAGACGTCAAAAAGCTAGAAAACGCCTATTTTAGCAGATTAGAGACTTCTGACAACCCAGTATAAGTATCCTGAATTGGATCATCATAGGCTCTTTGTTTAGGAAATGTGGTTTATTTGCTTTGCTAAAAAGTACTTTTCCCTGGGTCGACTGGTAAAATTTGTATATATTTTTACCAATATATGGCTGAAAGTCTTTCACAACTTTAAGAGGATTAGGGGAGGGGTAGGCATTTCCTCTCCAAGGGACATGTGATGTTTAAAGACTTTTCAGTAATAAGAACTACAGAAGGTGTTCTTGGCATTTATTTAGTAGGCAGAGGTAAAGAATGCTGGTAAGGCAGACCTGTTGAGTTCAAGGCTAACCTGGTCTACATATTAAGTTCCATGCCAGCTGGGACTACAGGGAAACCTTGTCTCAAAAAAGACCAAAAAAATTTTTTTTCTTATGTATTTGGTACAAAATGTCAATAAATAGCACTTAGGTTGAAACACTCTGATAGGGAGAATAGGAAATTCTTGAAACTCAAAGCTATACTACCTCTTAATTCTTTGGAAATGGGTTCTTGGTACTTTTAAATTTAATCGGATTGGAGAACCAACTCCAGAAAAATCCATATACTCCCCAGTGGCCTATCACCTACAGCTCTGAGAGAGTTTCTATTACAACAAAGATGGAGACAATTGCTAAGAACATTTCCTCTATTGACCCAGACATCCCCACCCTCTTATCCCCTAGGTAGCTCAAAGATGATCTGCATTTAAAATTCCTTGGAGAGGCAGGGCGTGATGGCACACGCCTGTAGTCCCAGTGCTTGGGAGGTGGTAGGGTGTGGAGATCCTCTGTGAATTCGAGGCCAGCCTGGTCTACATAGTGAGTTCCAGGACAGCTGGGGCTACTGGGAAACCCTGTTTCAAAAAGACAAAAAACAAAAACAAAAACAGAAAACCCAAAAACTTGGAGAACTGAGCTTTCTCATTTCTCACACACACACAAAAAATTGTTGTATATACTTATATCTCTTTAGAGAATAAAATAATAAACCATTGTGTTAAGATAGGGTTCTATTATATCTTTCAAGTAAACTCAATCTTATAGCTTTTTAAGTTTAAAAAGCTCTGACACTACCATATCATGTCTATCAACAATAAATAGGACTGCTACCAACTCAGTTTGTCATGACCTCATTTACTTCAGGCCAGATAAATTCCTTCAAAATCAGGTCAAGTACATGTACACTGATGCCTTTAGGGTCTGTCAATAGCAAAGAAAAAAAAAAAAATCACTCACTGTTGAATTTAAAATTAAGTTTAAAAAGCTGAACACAAAGCTGGAGGTATAGCTCAGTGGGACAGCAACTGATTAAGACAAACAAAGCCTTAGGTTAGATCCCAACACTACAAAAACAAAATAAAAACACCTAAAAAACTACAAATAAACACACATGAACTCAACTGAATATTGAAGTAACATAAAATCCATATCACATACACTATGCTAAATTTAAAGTAACACTATCAGTATGAACTTACACAGCTTATTTTTCAATGTATTACCTACATCTGTCTGATGACTTGGCCTAATAGCAATGTACAGTTAGCATACAGACACTGGTTTCTAAGCATTTATCCACACCAAAAGAACCAAGAATTCTAGGAGAAATTAATCCTTTGATGGGAAAAAAGTTAAGTACATCATGAAACTCAGTCATTTTGTGTGTAGAAAGCAAAGGAGTACTCAAAGATATTAAGATTATATCAGAATGGAACAAGAGACAGTTTGAAATGGTTCACACTGACCAAATTTAAAGCTATGGCTTCAGAGAAAAGGAAAAGCCAAAACCTATCAAATGATATCTAGTAAGTAAAAATAATTTTTATTGTACATATTTAAGGAATACAAAATGTTTTGATGAACATATATATAACCGAAATGATTACTACAAATTAACAAATTAATCTATCTATCATTTCCATAATTACTTTGTTTTGGTGTGTGGTTAGAAGACCTAAAACCTATCTTTTAGCAAATTTTCAATATACATTACAACATTAACGATAGTTCTTCTGTACACTAGATTTTGGACTTACTAATTCTGCCTAATTTCAATAGTCTCCAACTGTCAGCATAACAAATGATGTATGTAAGGTTCAACACTAGATGAAAACTGTAGTGAATTAAAATAATGGAGGGGCTAGGATAGAGGGCCCAGGTGAAGAACAGTTAGGAACCTTAACTAAGAGTAGTTAAGAACCTCTGTTCTTGGAGAGGACCCAGGTTTAGTTCCCAACACTCACATGACAGTTAACAATCATCAATAATTCCAGTTCTAGGGGATTTAATGTCCTCTTCTGACCTCCATGGGCATTGCATGTACATGGCACACTTACAAGCAGACAACACACTCATAAAGAAACATAATATTCAAACTAAATCAAATCCAGTTTGTAGGTTTAATCTCCAGTATCCTAAGCCAACAGCGGTATAACAAGCTAAATAATATTAAGGAAATAAATTAGATAACTTCTAATGTAGAGCATTCCAAATAACAAATATCACACGTTCATAAGAAAAATAGATGAAAGAGAATTTTTTTAAATGAAGAAACTGTTTAAGACTTAAAAATACTAAACTGCTAGTATAAGATTCTAGTTGGGGGGGGGGACACTAAAAGACATTTCATTAAAGGAGGGCCAAGCAATGTCACTGGACCCTTAATGGAGTATCCAGCCATTCTTCCCAGCCAACTGTATGTAATTCGACCCTAATCACACATGGCCTCCTGGATTTGGGGAGGGCTAAAGTATACAATCTGTAGAAGGCTAGGAAGAGAAGGCAAGACCCATGCTGGGTAAAGGCTACCTAGTGTGCACACCCTCAGGTCACACATATACCTCAGCAACCCCTCAGTTATCTCGGTAAGTAACCTCGATAAATTCATTGGTTCCCCAGTAAAACATTTATGAAACATTGGCTTGACACTAGAACCTTAAAAGGGAATAAACATTGCTTAGCATTCCCCAGGAAAAGAAGTTTCACAACCAATGGAAAATCTATTTGTTAATGCTATTATGTCTCATAATTATTTAAAAAAAATGAGAATGTAAAAGATATTAAAAGGATATGGGAATGGAAATATTTTCAAAAATAGAAAAAATAAGAAAAAGCCTAAGCAAGTGATGAAGATCTGTTTAGGTTTGTTATAAAGGATGAGACAAAAATAATATATACGTAATCTTAAAATTTTCATAGTTTAGTCAACTAGTTTAAGGAACAAAATATAAATCTAGTCAATGTTTATCTGAGAATATTTGGTTTTTTAACTAAGTCTTATCTACATAGTACATGATAATTAAAAGTATCAGACTGGTGGAACTAACCTTATTGGATTTTTAACAGCCATACTTTAAGGCCTATACTAATGTGGTCAGAGGGACTAAAAAAAACAGTTTTTGCCCCTTGCCTTCCAAGGTCAATCAAGTTCCAGGGGACTATGGAATATCTCTCAAAATGTCCTGTTAAGTGTGGTGAGTCACCTGTCCTCTTGTTCAGGAAGGACATGGAGACCTCACGAGATGGACTTGAACCAGCATCCAGTCACAAAGAGGAGGGTCAACTCAGAGGAAACATCTCAATCATGCTTCCAAGTGAAGCCAGACATGGTCAAACAGGGCCTTTGACTTATCTTCACATAGATGGAACTGGTTTAAAAAAAAAAAGGAGCCAGGAGCTCCTCCCAAGCCCATGTGACTGACCCCCAAGGAACAGATCCTCAAATGTACTTAAATGTAAAATTAAATTGACTTATTTGGGCCAAGTGTATGGTCTTAAACACCCAAAAGGAAAAGTATAACCAAAGAGTAAAGTCATCAGTATACTTCTTCAAGAGTTCAAGGGATTACACTTCCCAGACATTAAGCTTAAATCTATATAAAAAGTTATTTAGACAATCATTTCTGATTGATGATTTTGTTCCTAACCAGAAAGTGCCGCCCAGATGTAAGACTTCAAATCTTAGTCTCCAATACTGTAGTGCCCACCTGTAGCTAAGGGAGACAACCAGCTTTTGTTCTAAAATGATGGATAAATTTGTTTTCTCCCCTATATAGAAGCCTTTGAGAGGGAACTGACACTGATTCTAACCACTCCAACAGCTATCAAAATACCTGAAAGCAAATCCTAAATCCATCACTCTAGAGTCCAGCCTTGGAAGACAAGAGAAAAATGAGGAAGAACCCAACAGAGGGATAATTTTAGAAGCCCTTGTCAAGAAATTCCAATAAACTCTCATACGAACATGTGAAAATTGCCCTGTTCTGACTTTTTTCTAGTTCCCTGCCTAGAACTTGTAATGCTAATTACTCTTGCCTTTACTTCTCCTTCACATGCCCTATTCATGATTCAAGGACTTTCTTTTCCCCTTAGAGACAAGAGTTATGCAATTTGGTAGTCTTTTTAGATAGACCCACTGAAGAGGTACTCCAAGTGCCTCATCCTGCATCCCTGTTCAGCATGGAAGAGACCAGAGAGGTCTGCGTCCCTATTTCCTATTGGCAATTTGGATAACCCCTTCAGAGGATGGTGTGGTAAGAATAGGCAGTAGAAACTGGCTGGGCATTTAGGGTAAAAAGATCCCAAAGAAATGTAGCCGGTTTCTTGGCTAAAAGTCAAAATGACCTTGGGCCTGTTAGCAACATACTCTGTCCAAAGGCCAAAAATGTCAAAAAAGTATTTGGGAGCTTGTATCTAATCCTTAAAAGATTTTAGGGTTATCTCTTCAGAGGGGGGAAATGTTAGAGTACCCAAAAGCCCCATAAAAATAAATAAATGAAAGAAAAAAAAAATAGTGATTGTGAGATATGGGAGGTATTGGAAGGGAGGGAGTGGGCATGGATTTTATCAAAACACCTTATATGCATGTATGAAATTCTCAATAAAGTTTTTGTAAAAGTTAAAAAAAATTATTGAAATGTACCACCAAAAAAAAGATATTTTGAGCACTTTCTGAAGAAAACTGAATATGAATTAGGCACCAGATTTATTTCAAAAAGTCATTTAAGTGTTTAGTCATATAACCAGCTACATATGAAATTTTTTTTAAGAAATGTATGCTATATGTAACTTACTTTCAAATACTATAGTATATAGGTGATAAATATTCTATAATGAACATGTTATATAGAAAGAGGGAGAGAAGGAATAACTGTGCACACCATTACGGCAAAATGTTAACTGGAAATGAACACATGTGGAGAGATATCAGCATCTGTTGTACTGCATTCCACATTTTCTGTGTATCTGAACTTCCTAATAAAGTTTGGGACATAGAGAATACAGTAGAACACTACTAATCAACAGTTCTCAAAGTGTGGGTTATGGACACACCAGGGACCCATCAAACTTTTTCAGCCTAAACCATTTTCATAATAAACAGTACCATGTTTTCTGCCTTTCTCACTATGTTGAAATTCCTGCAGAGTGCTGAAAGACACAGTAGAACTGATGGCATCTTAGCATAAATCTAGCTCAAGTCTTCAAACCATACTAGTTGTATTCTATACTGCCACAAACTACATTTAAAAAATAAATGTCACAGGGCTGGAGAGATGGCTCAACGGTTAAGAACACTAGTTGTTCTTGCAAAAGACCCGGGTTCGAATCCCAGCACCCACATGGCAGCTAACAATTGTCCATAATTCCAGTCCCAGGGGATCTGACAGCCTCTTCTGACCTCCTCTGGCACTGCACGACACGGGTGCACTTACCTACATGCAGGCAATACACGCATACGCATAAAATAAAATAAAAAATGTCAGTTTCACATAAAGCCCTTAAGAAGAAATTACTGATTTTATTAAATCTCAACCCATGAATATATATATACTAATGATCTGTGTGCCAAAACAAGCATGCAAGAAATAAAAACAAAACAAAAAAAACCACTTTTGCATACAAAATAATGGGGATTTTATTAAGGAAAACTTTTTTGAGTATGCGATGATCTAGTCACTTATTTCTAGACCATCATTCTTTATTTGAAAGGCTGACAAACATGATTATTCAGACTTGTGTATCTGGCAGAAATATTCTTGTAGAGGAACAAAGTGGGACTGGCACTGTCAGTTATTTCCTTTGAAGCATTTGGTGCCAATGAAAAAATTCTGAACTCTCTAGTGAAAGCTAAGATTTTGGAGAACTTGAACTACTACTGTGCACATAATGGCTTCCCAGTACTTACAAACTTTCCTGATCAGTTTGGCAATGTAACATGAATTTCTGGTAAGTATATAATGGTCTGTGTCACCATTAGAAAGACCTGTATAATGGCTGTAACCAGCACTTTCCAAATGAACATTATGTAAGGTTACAAGGCATGTATGAGTAAAAGAACGATTCAAAAATGTAAGGAAGAACAACTGATTTTAACATCTTCAGCATGAAAGGTTGGGTTTAATCTTTAAAAAACTCACATTTGAGTTTTGGTTTACTACACCAAAGAATATCCAAAAATCACTTGAAAATGCTATCAAAAATACAACCATAGGTTGGATTTTCTTCAAATATTTCAATTGATAGCACAATAAAATATACTGAATGCAAAGGTATAAGAATTCAGCTGGGCATGGTAGCGCATGCCTGTAGTCCCCGCACTTGGGAGGCAGAGGCAGGCAGATCTCTGTGAGTTCAAGGCCAGCCTGGTCTACATGGTGAGTTCCAGGCCAGTTGGGACTACAGGGAGACCCTGCCTTAAAAAAAACCGAAAGAAAAAACAAACCAATTTACATAGTAATATAAATGTTTATGAAAATTATTTTTAAAACAAAAATTGTTTAGAAAGAATAACATTGTTTTGCCTTTGTTTTTGTGAATCATTTTAAAGGCTGACTTGAAAAACAGTTGAATTCTTATGCTTTTTTTTTTTTTTTTTTTTTTTTTTTTTTTTTTTTAAAAAAAAAAAAAAAAAAGAAATATGGTCTCCCTGTGGCCCCAGCTGGCCTGGAACTTGCTGTGTCAACCAGGTTGGCCTTGAGATCTGCCTGCCTCTGCCTCCCAAGTGCTGGGATTAAAGGTATGCGTCATAATTATAAATATATACATTTGGAATTTGATTTTCATTTCCAATCTGATAAGAGGCTTTTGGTTGTCTTCTTTTTAACCACATTTGTAGAGACATGGTCCTGACATGTGGCCCAATTTGGCCTGGAACTTGAAATGCTTCTGCCTCAGGTTCCCAACTGCTGGTATCACAAGTATGTACCATATACTAGGCTCTAACCTGATACATACTGATAGTATCCGTATCACTAAAAGCTCTTTGAGGGTCAATACACTTGTTAAAAATGGGGGCTGGACCAGTTATGGTTTGCACAAGCCTTTAATCCCAGGCTTTTGATCCTACCACTCTCAGGAAGCAGACGCAGGAAGATCTCTGTAAGATTAAGATTGAGGCTAGCAAGTTCCAGACTAGTTGGGGCTAAAGGGAGACCCTGTCTCAAAAAAAAGAATGGGTGTTGAAGAGATGGCTCCAGCACTGGCTGTTCTTACAGAGGATCTGAGTTCTGTTCCCAGCACCCACATGGTACCTGGCCTCCATGAATACTGCATGCACATGGTGCATTTACAAACATACAGGAAAAACACTCATACACATTACACATAAACTAAAATTATATAAATAAATAAATTTTCCAAAAAAACCCTGTATAAAAATGGTTCTGAAACCTCCTTCTTCCATTGAAAAATATTGCTCTGGAAAATAACACTTGCCATGAATCATTTTATGAAAACTTAAAACTTTTATCAAAGTACGGTACAGCACAATTATTTTGAAGAGATACCCAATGGGCTTTTACATATATAAAAGAAAAAAATAATAAGGCCATAGAAAATGTACTTAAGATAAGATCTTGTCTCAAAAATACATACACAAATGACTAATAAACACATGAAAAGATACCAAAACCAATAATCATTAGAGAAATGAAAATCAAAGCCTAAATATTTCACACCTATTACAACAACTTTTGTCTAATGGCAACTGTTGGCAAGGATATGGAGAAAATAGATCCTTCTTGTATTGCTGATGAGGATATAAAATGCAATGGCCACTGTGCAAAACAGTCTGTACAGTTACTTGAAATATTAAGACTATGATACGACTCCAGACACATATCTAAAAGAACTGAAAAGAGATTGAAACAGATATATAGAAGATCCCTGACTCACACACTTTCAACTTGAAGATCATGTAAAAGCAACTGGAATTCAGTAAACTGTACTTTTAATGCTACTAACTTGTACACTAGAGCACAGATAAATTATTTTTTAAGGTTATGTATACTTTGCTATAATTTTTTAAAATGGATTACAGGTACATTAAAAAAATGGCTTACAGGAACCCTGTGAATGGTACTACCATGATAACCTTGCTAAAACTTTTCAATAATTTAAAAAAAAAAAAAAAAAGCTGAGCTTTTCAATAACAAATAGCAGAAATCAACAACAGTGCTTTACTTACCCTTTTGGGGCCACTAAAAATCTTTCTGGTATTTTCCTTGGATTTATCTCCTTGTTTATTTATGGGCTTCTTCACACTTTCAGGCACACCAGGCAAGTCCTCCGTAAAATCCAAGTTTTCTGAAATGGTAATCAAAACTAGCTAGCTTTCCAGTATTTCAAGTTATCAGAAAACCTAAGACTTTTTTTGACATAATGTTGGAATAAAGAATAAAGGAATAAAAGTATTTAGGGTTGACAACATACACTCTTACTCTCTATTCAAAAACCTGGTTGTTACATATGTACTCTACATTTGTGTTAATGGCAAAAATCACCTATTTTCTTTTTTGAGAACGGGTACTGCTATGTAGACCAGGATGGCCTGGAATTCACTGTTTCCCAGAGTGGCTTTGAACTCAGGACAATCCTCCTGCTCCAGCCTCCTGAATACAAAAATTACAAATATGCACCTCCAAGCCTAACTTAATGTTATTTTCCAAAATAAAAATTGAACTATAAATATCATATAACTGCCAGATATCTTCAGTACTAATGATGATATATAATTTACACACACTTGTAAAATATCAAGTGTTACCTACATTTCACATTTTTCTAAACTTTAAGTTCACTGAATCATGTTACCTTAAAATAAACACTGGCATCTACAAAGATGGCCACATTTAAAAAAGCAAAAAATATCTCTGGATATGGTAGCACAGGTTAGTTATCCCAGCACTTGGGAGGATAAACCAAGAGGAAAACAAAACAAACAACAACAAAGATAACTATCCTTGGCAAAAGATACAGAGTGACCAAGTACAATGCTGTTCAATTATTTATGGGTCTTCACACAGAATTACTGAAGGATCAGGTCACTTCCCAAATCTAACCTAAACAAATCAAGAATGAGAAGGCCTCAACTTTTAAAATGCTGGTAAGTTATAATGTTATTCAATGTCAATTTCATTTCTGAAAGTAAGCCTAATTTCACATTTTAAAATGTAATTACTCCAAGATGTAAAAACAGGAGATTTAGCCAGGCGTGGTGGCACCTGCCTTTAGTCCCAACACTCAGGAGGCAGAGGCAGGCAGATCTCTGTGAGTTCAAGGCCAGCTTGGTCTATATATCAAGTGCCAGGCCAGCTGGGGCTACAGGGGGACCCTGTCTCAAAAAGATCAAAACAAAAGAACAAAAAAAACAACAAAAAACAACAACAGATTTTTATACTGGGCAGGGTGGCACACATCTTTAATCAAAATCCTCAGGAGGCAAAGATAGGAGGATCTCTGTTGAGCTGGAGGCCAACCTGATCTACATAGTGAGTTTTAGGTTGGCTGGGACTAGGGAGACCCTGTCAAAAAACAAACATAAACAAAAACAAAAAAAAACCAGGAAATTTTATTTAAACTACAGATTAGAATAGGTTCCTATCCAGGTTAACCTAAAAGTCAAACTGCAGCACGACAAGAGCTCAAGTACTACACATCATTACCTACCAAACAGATCTCAAGTAGTTATAAAGGCTGCTGCAAATTTTAGTCCTCTTCAAGAGAATCAACACAGCACTGAATAAATTCTGACATACTTTTTTTTTTGAGGGGGGGGAGTCTAGCAGCTTTTAATTCCAATTTTGAAACAAAGGCTGACTCTTATCTGGGGCTGAGGGTGCAGCTCAGTGATAGAGCAAGTCTCTCAAGTGCAATTCAATCCCCAGCACCAGAAAAAAGAACAATTCCAATCAGGGAGCTGGAGAGATGGCTCACCAGTTAAGAGCACTGGCTGTTCTTGCAGAGGTTCAGTTCCCAACATCCATATGGCAGCTAACAACCAACAACTCAGTTCCAGGGAATCCAACATCTTCTACAGGCATTGCACACATGGGTACACTTACATACATGCAAGCAAAACACTCATACACATAAAAATAAATTAAAAAAAAAAATTGGGAGGGGAAGTTTTGAGACAGGGTCTCCCTGTAGCCCCAGCTGACCTTGATCTCACAGAGAACTGTCTGCCTCTGCCTCCCAAGTACTAGGATTAAAGGCTAGCTAAAAATAAATTTTAAAAAAGTAAAACTAGGACTGGAGAGATGGCTCAGCGGTTAAGAACACTGACTGTTCTTACAGAAGACACGGGTTCCCAGCAGAATCCCAGCACCCACATGGTAGCTAACAACTGTCTGTAATTCCAGTTCCAGGGGATCCAACAGCCTCTTCTGTCCTCCCCAGGCATTGCATGACATGGGTTCACTTACCTACACCCAGGCAATACACACATATACATAAAATAATAAAATAAAATAAAGTTTTTTAAAAAAAGTATATAAAAATAGTAAAAGTAGGGCTGGAGAGATGGCTCAGTGGTTAAGAACACTGACTGTTCTTGCAGAAGACCCAGGTTCAAATCCCAGCACCTGCATGGCAGCTAACTACTGTACTTACCTACATGCAGGCAATACATGCATACACATAAAATAAAAATGATAAAATATTTTTTAAAAAGTAAAACTATACTACAAAAAGATTAATTCCAATTAGGCCAAGTATTTTTAAGTCTAATAAGACCAAGTGGTTTAAGCATTCTCAAGTATGATATATTCAATGAGATTCTATATTCACAAATACCACTAAAATTCTAATTCACCATGACACCATTTCTACAACCCTAACAGGAGAAAAGCTTTATTTAACAACTAAACCAATCCAGACAAGCTGTATCTGGTTAAGAAACCCTGTATCCCAGAAGCTTTCACATAGCCTTCTGTTTTTTTTGTCTTTTTGAGACAGGGTCTCCTTGTAGCCCCAGCTGTCCTGGAACTCATTTTGTAGACCAGGCTGGCCTTGAACTCACAAAGATCCGCCTGCCTCTGCCTCCCAAATGCTGGAATTAAAGGTGTGTACCACCACACCCAGCCACATAGCCTTCTTAACTTCCCAGTAAATCTCTACACAAGGCCCTGGTCAGGTAACAACTTCACTAGAGAAGAGCTATCTCAGTTGCTCGTCTCACAGCAGGGACTGAACTTCTAGAGGACCTTATCACTGAATCTACAATCTTTAAGAGACAAATTTTCATTATTAAAAGAGAATACTTAGTACTTTTCAATCTTATGAAACCAATGAGAATTTGAGAATATTTTAATTTTGAGCTAATTACCAAAGGTTTTGATTAGTTTCATTTTTCTAGCCTTTTCCTCATTAAAACCATCTGTTATCAGTAATCTAAATGTCCAAAACTTATCCTTATGTCTCCAATCCATTTGGATTTTCAAAGCTAAACCACCAAGGTATTTGGTATCCCTGTCCCAAAAACTCAGTTTAAAACTCTCCTGTGCAGAGCTAGGGATGTAGTTCAGTGGAGTGTGTTGAGCATGTGTGAAGCTCTGGGATTGAAATCTACCCCACCCCACCCCCCAAAAAAAGGAAAGAAAAAAGTCTTAAGTGTAGTCACTGATTTAAGAACACATATAAGACTACCCAGTCCAGCTTACAACTTGGTACTTAATCATTAACACTTAAAATGATATATCTTTGAATAAGGCAATCTATGGGTTCTAAATAGATGTTTCTACTAAAGTTGAATATAACAAACTAAAATTGACTAGGAAAGAAACCAAATATTGATTAAAGTCTGAAAAACAAATTACATACACATATTTATATGTATAGATTTTTAAAATTCTTACCTGCGTTATTAGTATTAGACTGACTGTCCTGGGGACTATCATTGCTTTCAGGGGGAAGCTGCAAGGAAGGGGATGGAGCTGTTTTAGTTCTTTTTTTGCTTGTTTTTCTTTCCACTTGACAGTCGTCATCATCATCATCATCACTTTCACTGAGATCATCAAAGCCAAAATATTTAATTTTGTAATTAGAACTTCCAGAACCTCCTTCGTCACCTCCTGTCTCATCATGATCATCAAAACCAAAAAATTCAAGTTTAACATCCTTTTTGGATTTCGTATTACTAGGTCGAAATCTAGTAGTGGTCTTGGAAGTTGCAATGTCTGCCTTTTTTCTGAGCCGGCCAGCCTCTCCTAAATCTGCAGGAGTGGATGCGGTGAACTCATCCATGCTACGTTCCATGGTGTCCTGGATGGTAACATTACAAACTGACAAGCAAGATGGATGTAAAACCGTGTAATCTCTAGTCCGTCCAACTGTCCCTCTAAAACTGGTCCCACAACTTACACCACCTTTCTTTGCCTGATTCAGGCCATCTTTACTCGAGTCACTGTTTACTTTGGCTAAGGCCTGACTGGTGCCATCCATTAGCTTATCAAAATTTGAAGCTCCTTGAGAGGATTTCACTTTATTGGCCCTACAGTACGTCCTACAGTTGCTCGGCCTAAGAACACTTTGAACAATATCTTCCTCAATGGCTTCATTTAGATTTTCCAGTCGATTTTTTAAATCCTCGTCCTTCATCTCTAAAAGAGGAGGCTCATTATCCAAACTTAAAATGCAGTCTTCTGATCTGATGTCTTCAAAATCATTATCCCACTCATATAAACCAGTTCTTACAGATCCTTTGGTTGGAGAAATTTCAGCTGGAGATTCTGATATTTTCCCAAATTGGGAGTTCCAAGTATCATTGGTTTCCTTAATTTCATCAGCTTTATATTCAGATGCCACTGTGGTTTCTACATTGGGCTTCTTAGTACTATCTTCAGCATTTCTGTGAAAATGGTAGCTATTTTTTTCATTTTCTTCACTAAAATTCTCTACTTTATCTAAAAAATAAAAAATAAGTTAGGACAGAAACACGAATGGCATCAATATGAAAATTAACAAACAGCAGTGCTATCTGAATAGTAGTGCAGACTGAATATTGAAATATCTGCAATAATTTTAAATTGCAAAGAAATTAACGTTTATACAGATATTTGCCCTCCTACCTTGTCAGTATATACAGATGTCGTTTGTCTCCTAGTAACCTATCAATGGGCATCCAAGTCTCTTAAAATTGTCATGCTAAACTCACAAGAGATTTTAGCAGTATTAGAAACTGAATTAAGAAATGTCATTGAGAATAACATTTAGATGACATTTTAGCTTTCAAGTAACTATACTTTAAAAACATTTAGTAGAACTTAAACCAGTTTAACACAACTAATAAAGGTCTTTCAGGCATATTTATATTTATCCAGAATAGGGCCACTCATAAGGTATGCTACTTCTATCTAGAAACCAGCCTGCAGGATGTTTCTCTAGCTATTTCCGTATTTATTCTAACCTTAAAAGTCACATAAATTAAAGTCACGTAAGTTCAAGGAATTTTTAACAGTGGTTCTAATGCCTAGGGGGCTACAGTGTCTATTTATGAATATGAACCAGTATTGTAAATCTTACCTTGCTTATTCATTTTACACTTGGGGAATTCATTTTGGTTGCCTTCAACTTTTTTTGTGTATGTTTTTGAAGCAGGGTCTCCCTGTAGCCCCAGCTGTCCTGGAACTCATTATGTAGACCAGGCTGTCCTTGAACTCACAGAGATCCACCTGCCTCTGCCTTCCAGAGTGCTGGGACTACAGGCGTGGACCACCATGCCCAGCTCTGCCTTAAACTTTTATCATTAGAAACATTTATATTTTGCACTTTTCCAAGTAAAAGACAGCAAAAGACAGCAGTATGATTCAAACTAGTATTATGGTTCCCTAAGCATTTGTTAGTAGATAAATACTGGTAAAATCACGTTTGCCCTAACCAAACAATAACATCACTTTAAGAAAAATGCGTCTAGCAGGGCATGGTAATACATGCCTTTAATTCCAGAAATGGGAAGCAGAGGCAGAGGCAGGTAGATCTCTATGTGATAGAGGCCTGCCTGGTCTCCATGGCAAGTTCTAGGCTAGCTAGGGCTACAGGAAGACAGATCTCAAAAAAAAAAAAAAAAAAAAACCTAAAAACAAAAAACTCATCTCTACACATCTAAGATAAAAAGAGAAAAAAAATTATCACACATATTTACTTATTTTTTTTATGATATTTATTTATTCATTTATTATTCCATCTGGCCTGGAACTTGCTATGTAGACCAGGTTGGCCTCCATCTTACAGAGATCTGCCTGCTTCTGCTTCCTGAGTGCTGGGATTAAAGGCAGGTCCTATCCCCTGGCCATATATAAATCTTAATTAGAATACTTTCAAATGCAGTCAAGAGGGACACTTTACATGGTGGACTCACTATATAATTTTTAATGCTACCCCAATGGATTTAAATAGAACTTAACTGTGTCATAGTCCTATCTGTGTAATCCCAGCAATATGGGAAGTTGAGGCAGAAGGAGCAGGAATTCAAGGCCAGGCTGGGCTACAGAGTGAATTCAAACCTAGCTCAGGAAGCTTAATAAGACACTGATTCAAGACACTGATTCAAAATAAAAAGCAATGAGGGCTGAGTACTGATTTAACTCACTGCCTAGCATGTATGAGGCCCTAGGTTCAATCATTCAATAATTCAGCTAAGATTTATATTTGCTTACTGACAGGAGATACCTAATTTATAAACATTTTAGTCTTACACATTTTCCCAAAGAACAGTAAGCTAGAGTTTTCTTAAATGCCAGAAACATCAGTCAGTAATCCTAAGACACTGAAAAGCTAAAATTTAAAAGCTAACACTGGATACTCTGGAGGGGTCATAATTACAAGCAAAGTCAAGTCTAAAACCAAACCTCCCACTTTTGTAAAGAAGGAATTGAACATGGCTGTCTAGAGGCTTGTACTACCCTGGTTAAGCAGCCCCCACCCCATAGAGCTCCTACCTTAGAGTCTTCCTGAGAGTTTCAATTTCCTATTCAGCTGAACCAACCACCCTATGCTATCTGCTTCCTAGAGTCACTGAATGAATTACTGGGAATAAACGCTGATGAAAATCCCTGATATGCTTAACAGTGTACAGGTCTTCGAGATATCACTAAGTATTAAGCTACAGCATTTTTATTACATTTTTGTTTATTTGTGTGGGGGGGGGTGCACATGCCATGGTGCTTGTGCAGAAGTCCCTGAAGAATTTGCAGGAGTCAGTTCTCTCTTTCTACCATATGGGTTCTGGGAACAGAACTCAGGTCCTCAGACTTAGCAGCTGACACTTTTATTATTGACCGCTCTTGCCAGTCCAAACTACCTATTTTTATAGTTGTATAGTATTTCATTACTTTTTTAGTTTTTGTGGGGTCTTTTTGCTGTGATTTTTGTTTTTGTGACAGGGTCTCCCTCTCTGGAGTCCAAGCTGATCTCAAACTAGTGGCCCCCTGACTCAACCTCCCAAGTGGTGGAAATACAGGCAAGTGTCTTCCACATCTTGCTATCTCAAAACGTAGACTTTTTAAGTACAAACATCCTTCTAACTTGAAAGAAATGTGTGAAAATAGACTTAAATAGTCTTAAAAATTACTACTTCAAGTTTATTACCTTTGTTTCTTTTATATTCAAGAGTGTACATGGTGCATTTCAAAAGTTATTATTTTTAAATTTTATTTACTTTTATTTATGTTTGAATGTATTGCCTGCATGTGGGCAGGTATACCCATATTGTACAATGCCCTCGGAGATCAGAGGAGGGCATCAGATTCCCTGGAACTGGAGTTACAGGTGGTTATTAGCTGCCATGTAGGTGTTAAGAACTGAACCTGTGTCCTCTATAAGAGCAGCCAGTGCTCTTAACCACTGAGCCATCTCTCCAGTCCCCAAAGTTATTATTAACAGTTGCCTTTTATTTGATTTTTAAAAGTAACCTTGCTGCAAGCATATTGTACATTTGCTTTAAGCAGAAAGAGTAATAAAAAGCTCTACATGAAAATATTCTCTTTTGGAGCTGTGTCATTAGTAAATGTAATCTATATATGATAGCACAAGTAATCCTACTGGTGAATTATTACAATATATATTTTTTTATTTTAACATACTTTATTAGCATTGCTATATTTTTTAAACTTCTAAAATATTACACAGAAGATAAAAATTTAATCAACAGAATTCTATATAAGAAAGGCTGCTCAAGCTCTTCACAATATTTTAGCACATAAAATATGCATCCTATAATCCTCTATCACTTAATTTCCCAACCAAAAAAAAATCTTAACTTGCTTTTGAAAGATAGCTAAAATTTTATTTATTATTTATATTTTATGTGTATGCACGTATTGCCTGCATGTAGGTAAGTGCACCCGTGTCATGCAATGCCTGCGGAGGTCAGAAGAGGCTGTTGGATTCCCTGGGACTGGAGTTACAGTTGTTAGCTGCCATGTGGGTGCTGGGATTCAAACCCGGGTCTTCTGCAAGAACCACCTGTGTTCTTAACCGCTAAGCCATCTCTCCAGCCCCATAAATGCATTTCTAACAAAGACAAGAGATCAGGGATTAAAGGGACTGAGTGCCATCTCTGCCCTTACTGGCTAACAACTTTCAGTAAGTCACCTTAAGAAGCTTAGCGTTCCTCCTAAAAAAAATAAAATAATAAAATATGCCTCCAAGTCAGGATAGATGAAGATTATATTTATTTCAACTTATTTATTTTTAATTTAGGTATATGAGTGTTTTGCCTGCATGTATATAAGTCCACTATACCTTTGGCAGTCAGATGAGGGTATCAGATCCCCTGGAACTCGTGTTACAACCCTGGAACTTGTGTTACAAACAGTTGTTAGTTGTCATGTGGGTACTGGGATCTGGGTCCTCTGCAAGAGCAGCCAGTGTTCTGAGCCATCTCTCCAGCCCCAAAAGACAATATTCTTAAGGAGATTTTGCAGATTGTAAAGTATCACACAAATTTTATAGTTATTAATAACTATGCCACAATATAAAACTTATCTCTAATAACCTTTTATGTACATTTATGGTATTGGAGATTGAACCTTGGTTCTTGTGTATATATGTTGGGCAGGTGCTCTACCAGTGAGCTATATCCATAGCCCTTGCAATAATTTTAGTACTACTAATTTAGAACTCTTCTTAGTAGAATCTTAAACCTGTAAATTATCAACACTCCCCTTCTATCCTATATACTAGTTTCATGCAAGGAACCCAAAACCGTATTCTAGGGTCCACTGTTGTTATACAAGCTAAAGAGGGAAATTTAAATGTATAGAATGTTTATTATGAGAGCCCTGGGATAATGAAACAATCAGTGACTGAAAATATTTTCCCATTATCCTTTGTTCTAAGCATTTTTTATACCCTTCAAGATATCCTTTTTTTTTTTTTTTTTTTTTAAAAACAATGTCCCATGCAGCCCAAGTTTGCCTTAAAGTCCTGATCCTCTTGCTTTCACCACTCAAGTGAGAAAATTATAGGTGGGCACCCCCATGCCCACATAATCTGTTTCTTTTTAAACTGAATGAGCATACTGCATAAAAAGCTCCACAGGTCAATAAAATACAAGGCTTTTTTTTCTTTCGTAATAATTTGAAACACGAAAAAAAAAAAAAAACCTATAAAAAATTTTATGAGTAGATACTTTTGGCTAAAGTCACTGGTTTTAGAGGCAGTTAATTTAGTATAGAGTCCATTTCCTACATCTTTTTTTTTAAAGTAGCATCTATTTTTAATCATAGACTCTTTTTAATCTACTGTAAATTAAATAAAGTCCTAAAACTTAACAAGGTTAAAAAAACAGCCCATGCCGGGCGTGGTGGCGCACGCCTTTGATCCCAGCACTCGGGAGGCAGAGGCAGGTGGATCTTTGTGAGTTCAAGGCCAGCCTTGTCTACATAGTGAGTTCTAGGACAGCTGGGCTACAGGGAGACCCTGTCTCAAAAAGACCAAAAAAAATTTTATTATTTTTGTTTTATGTGTAATAAATAAATAAATAAATAAATAAATAAATAAATAAATATAAAACAGCCCTGTATCATCAACAAATACTTAATATCTTTTAGTGTCTTAGCATCTATGGATTGCCTCTATAAGAAGAACACATGCTTAGCACGCAGGAGACTTTGGGTTCAATCCCCAGTCCTGTCCCCAAATAAGCCAGTAAGCAATCTTGATTAAAAGATAAGTTAAGGGCCAGCAAGATGGCTCAGTAGGTAAGGGCATTTTTTGCTAAACCTGATAACCTGAGTTTGATCTCCAGGACCTACATAGGAGAACTGACTCCCACAAGTTGTCCTCTTCTACAGGTATGCACTGTGGCATGCATGTCCACACAAACATATACACGTACAATATAAACAAATGTTTAAAATAAAGACTTAAATATGGAAAACAAAGCAGGTAGATAATTAAAAAAAAAAAACAAAACAGAATTTTGAAAAATATTTTACTCCAAAATAGAACTCCTTGTATTTAAAATTTACAATCCACATTCATTTACATAAAACATGATTTAAGTATGGCAAAATGCTGTATAAAGTTAAAAGGTGAAAAATATAACTCATATTACAGAAACAGGCGGTCATAAGCTCATTACAAGAAGACACTACTTTGAAGAGTCTAAGAACTTGTTACATGCTACGAAACTGAGCCAAGAATGTGCACAGCATATACCTTAAAGGCCAAAAACAAATAACCAGTCTGTCACTCTAGGGAGAATTGTGGTAGCTTACTGGGAAAGGGCTGAGTGGGAACACTAGCCAGTACCATTATAAACCAAGTACAAATAAAAATTTATAGACACTATATATCCTAAAGTGAAAACCATCCACAAAATAACAACCAGGTGTTTTTCTACCTTTCACCTACGTACAAAGTTTGAAGGCAGGAGGATGACATCAAGTTTGGGGATGTGGTACATACTATTAGTGGGAAATTTAGCATTATCAATTGAAATTTCAAATCTATATATCCTTTCAAAGCCACTTTTAGAGCCAACTCCTTCCACTATACTGAGACATGTGACATGAGTCTCAAAAAGTATGTACAACAATGTTCAATGTAACATTTACTTGTGACAGCAAAAGACCAGAAATAGCCAAGACTAATGTGTAGTAGATCCATACAATAGAAAAAGATGAGGCTGTTAAAAAAAAAAAAAACAAGGCCTATCTACAAATACTGATCAATATACATCCTGAAAATTATCCCGTAAATGATTTCAAAGACATACTATATACACGCACACCCTCCCATTATCTGTATGTGATTGTTTTGTTTGAGACAAGGGTCTCACTATGTAGCCCAGGCTGACCTGAACTATGTAACCTAGGCTGATCTAAAACTAGCATGCCACTACACTCAAGTAGTATGTCTGAGTTTTTAAGGATACTTACAGATATGCATGCTGGTTGGGGGGAAGGTGTGGCTGGGATTATACTTCACTGATAGAATCCATGTTCACCAAGGCCTTGGGCTCTAGCACCAAAAAAGAAATAGAGCCGGGCGTGGTGGCGTGTGCCTTTGGTCCCAGGACTTGGGAGGCGGAGGCAGGTGGATCTTTGCCAAGTTCAAGGCCAGCCTGGTCTACACAGTGAGTTCAGGTCAGCTGGGACTAGAGGGAGACCCTGTCTCAAAAAGACAAAAAATAAAATAGAAAATGTTTATGGCATCTGCTTGGATAAATAACTTTTCACTGTCAACAAAAATGTGGATATTAATCAGACGCATCTAAACAGCAGAATGAACATGGTCCAGGAGCTAGGGGTATAGCTAGTTGATAGAGTGCTGCTGATAGACCCTGGGTTCAATTTTAAATACCAAATAAAACGAAAGCATGGTGGTGCATGACTATAATCCCAGCACTCAGGAGGTGGAGGCAGGAGAATCAGAAATTACAGGTTATCTTCTGCTACAGAGGGACTTTGAAGTCATTTTACATTAGAGACTCTGTGACGGTACAACTTCTTCAATGGCTTTTTTTTTTTTTTTTTTTTTTTGGGTTCAACTTTTTTAAATGGTTTTTTTTTTTTTTTTTTTTTTTCTGGTCTTTTTGAGACAGGGTTTTCCTGTAGCCCCAGCTGACCTAGAACTCCCTATGTACTAGGGACTCACAGAGATCTGCCTGCCTCTGCCTCTCAAGTGCTAGGACTAAAGGCATGTGCCACCATGCCCAGCTTTCAAGGCATCAATTTTACACAAAGACTTGAAAAGCTGCTTTCAACTGTTAATCTAAAATATTCCAATAAAATACAAAATTACATGTAATTTTGAAGATAAAACAAAAAATTGGCCCAGCGGTACAGCGCTTGCCAAGCATGTGTGAAGCTCTATGTTTAATCCTTAGCACTGAAAAGGAGAAAAAAAGACTTAAAACTACTACTCAAAAACTGGGCCTACTGACACACCTGTAATTCTAGCACTTAGAAGACTGAGCCAAGAGGATTCCAAGTTTGAGGCCAGCCTGGGCTCACAACAATATCTTGTCTTTAAAAAGGAAAGAAGGGAAAAAAAAAAAAAAAAAAAAAAAAAGGACTACACAGCAGCAGGCCCACTACAAAGAGGAGTCCAAATTAACTCAATTTCAATTCCCTGTCACCCATCAATACAGCCCTTAGTCCACCCATAAAAAGCCCCAGCAGGACAATGGAAGCAGGTTAGAGTTGGGTTCTTTTATCTTATTTTTCCATGCCCTCAAATGATACTGTTCCTCTTAGAGTGGGCCTCTTCTGTGTAGCTCAGGTAACCTCTAATCTCTTTGAGCCAGAGTGATAATAGCTTCACTCTAACTAACCAAGGCTGGGCCCATCCCTTGTGATTTTCCTACATTCCCTCTACACCTTTGTAAATAAATAACCCCTCCTCCTATTACCTAATTTGGGCATGCCATCTGTTTCCAGCTGAGACCTAGACTGGCACAGATGCAAATGTTAAAAAATATGAGGTGAGAGATACATGTGGAGGTAAGAAAAAAAATTTTTCTTGAGGCAGGGTCTCCCTGTAGCCTCAGCCGGCCTCTATCTGAGAGACTGCCTGCCTCTGCCTCCAGAATGCTACGATTAAAGTTATGTGCCACCACACCCAGATAAGAAAATAATTTTAATGTTGCAGGTAATATGTGTGCCTGGCCAGGCATGGTGGCACACACCTTTAATCCCAGCACTCAGGAGGGGCAGAGACAGGCAGAGAGCTTTGTGAGTTGGAGACCAGCCTGGTCTAGATAGCAAGTTCCAGGCCAGTTGGGGCTATAGGGAGGCTGTCTCAAAAAAACAAAACAAAGTTAATAAAGTACTGTTATAGTAAAATCACTTGCTAAAGTCATCATGAATGATCCTCTTTTGTTTCTCTGGGTCATTCCAAAATGTAAACAGTTTGTCACCTATCTCTTTCTGTGTCTCTGTACTTCTTTCTCATCTCTTCATACAATTCATTATGGATGGCTACTACCAACTCACACAAATGCCCAAGACTCAGTAACTCTGTAGACAACTGACGAAGGCAATTATTCTGCAATCCTCCTGTCATCTCAAGTGTAGGAAACTTCAGGGTCACTGGATTACTAAATCTTCACAAGATTACATAATCTTCTGTATATTTTACAGAACTATACTTTTTCACCCTGTTATAAATGCCCCCTTTGCAGGATGCAGTAGCTTGAGGCTTGTGCCTCCATACCAGTTACCCACTAATATTCACGGTACCCATCTTCTAGCAACCTCTTAATCTCCCTCTTTATTTAAGGACTTTTCACCAGTTTTATAATCCACCCCATCCACTTCAACTTTGCTGTTACAATGAAATTTCACCATATACCAATCCTTGGACTTCCTTGTTTAACTTTCTCACATCATTAACAATCTTCTCCCACATTCTACCTCGGCCACCAGGTCTCACTTTCATCAGGAACTTGTCATGTCCTCAAATGTTTCACTTCTTTAAAAAATATTTATTATTATTTTTATCTTATGTGTATGTGTGTATTGCCTGATGTAGGTAAGTGCACCTGTGTCATGCAATGCCCACGGAGGACAGACGAGGCTGTCGGATCCCCTGGAACTTGAGTTACAGACAGTAGTTAGCTGCCATGTGGGTGCTGGGATTTGAACCTTGGGTCTTCTGCAAGAACAGCCAGTGTTTTACCTGCTGAGCCATCTCTCCAGCCCCCAAATGTTTCAGTTCTTAAATATTAAAACTAAGTAATTCTATAAACCACCCAAACTTTTGCTCTAGTACTCTGGCTCTAGAATTTTATTTTAAAAGACTCAAAGTACTGGCTCTCTTCTCTCCTTTCTATAACCTCTAGACAAGTTTGTTTGTGACAGGATTTCATGCAATCCAGGCTGGCCTCCAACTAGCTATGCAGCCATGGCTAGCCTATAACTGATGATTCTCCTGCCTCTACCTCCCAAGTATTGGGATTACAGGCTTGAGCTACCATGTCTGCCTCTTAAACAGTTTAGATTCCACAGTCCATCATCTTAACTGGCGCAATATCCTAAATTTCCTTGCTTCTCTAATTCTTCATTTCCAACGCTGGCCGTGACAGTGTGCCAATCCAGGATAATTCCAATTATCCAATCCAATATTCTGTCTTCTGTATGGGTTCTAGATAGTGAGGCCCAATAAAGGGCAGGGGCACTTAACCCAATGGGTAGATTAGTGACCATGAGATTTTAGTGATATTAATTTCAGCTGGTCTTATTTAATATTCAGAAATTATACTTCTCTCTAGACAACCTTACTCTTCTACTTCAGGTAACATGTTTGAATCCTGTCCCATTCCCTCAGGTCCCCAAGTTAACCTGCCTTTCTTTCTCCCTTTCAGAAATAATTTCCTTTGTTACCTTATGAAAAACAAAGTTTTGGCCACAATAACCTTATTTTCCAACTTCTAAGCACATCCTTTCATCCATATTTCCTTCTGCTTAGGAAATACAGAATCCTTTCTCCCAAGGCCACTCTCCTCATGCTTTAAATTCCATGCCTCAAAATATTCCCATGCATTAAAACTTTCCACAACAACTCCTCATAACCCCTGAGCTGTCCTGTTTCTTTTCTCCTTAAAAGACCTTTAGCAAAACATGTATACTTGTATGCATGATATTTTCTCAATCCTCAGACCATTCCAACCTAACTGCAAAAATCCTCATTTCAGTTGACTTTTGTAATAGCAATCCAATTTGATTCCATTGATCCTTTCCTGAAACACTGTTCTGGCTTCAGGTAACACTTTATCTGACAGATTCCCCTTCAGTAGCTCTAGCAGTTTCTATGTAACCTTCTTTCCTGGTTTCCTCCTCTTGCCCCACTCTAACTTTTAGGAAATTCTTCACAGCTTAATTCCAATCCTAGGTTCTCCTTAATGACTGTATAATTCTACATTTTCAAATGTTTATATACTTACTCTTACATTTATCATCTCTAATCAAGGCTCCTTGTGTAAGCTCCATATCTCCCTCTGCCGATATACCGAAACCAAAATAATGAACTTTCCCCATAAAATGTCTCCTGTCTCAGTAAATGACAGCATTTGTACTGTCTGCTCACTTGCTTTTATGTTCCACAATTGTAAAGTATGCTTGATGTGTCCCTTCCTTATTGCTCATGTTTCTAAGCTCTGCCACTGTCATCCTTTCTCAGTGCACTAAAAGGTCTCAGGTTAAGTGTCAGCCATGCCTACACATCTCTGCTCCCAGATGATGCATCATCAAATATTTTTCCATAAATTTCAGTACATTTGTCATTCTTTATATGTTCATTGGAATGTAAAAAAAGCTAAGAAATGAGTTCCTCTTGTTCATGAACACAGAGCCAACACTCAGCATATACAAGACATGAAAATAATAGTTGGCTGGTTCTGAGAAAGGCATCATATAGAGCTTCTATGAATAAATACATCTGCTTCTACATTACAAGGTCTGGAAAAGCTGAGAACCACTTCATAAAGGCAAAGGGGTGGGTCAAAAAAAATTATAAATTATCCATCTCTTATGTTATAAGGTACAGAATACATGGGGGGGGAAATGTCCTGTAAAGTATTATAAAAATATGTTCTCATGTTGAAAGCAATCACTCATCATGACCAGCACAAGTAAACATCACTACTCCTGGGAAGCAGAGACTATACTTACAGGAGTAGAGTACGTTCAAGTTTTCAGGTATTACCATGTGGCTAGTATTCAACCTGAATCTGAGGACAAACTTCTGAGTAGTCTCTTGTACTCTTGTTAATACTTGAATTTTGAGAATGATATTCCTTTCCTTAGAAAAAATTTTTAGGAAATATAAAAACTGAGACGATGGCACATGCTTGTAATCCTTGTACTTGGAAGGTGGAAGCAGGAAGCTCCATTTCAGCTATATTATGAAATTTGAGGCCAGTCTGTGCTATAGTCTCAAAAAGAGAGAGAGAAAGAGTTCAAGATATACTTAAAAATAAATGAGGGCTGAGGATGTGGCAGCCACCTGCCTAGGATATATAAGGTCCTAGGTTCAATCCCTAGTCCTGCAAAAGCAAACTATAAAAACAGCACTTAAAATTTCAGTGTCCAGAATTTGAATATCCATTTTTATATAGGACAAAATTAGAAAGACATATATTATCTACACAAATAATAACAGCTTAGCCAGACATGGTGGCACACACCTTTAGTTCTAGCACTCAGCAGAGGCAGGCAGATCTATGTGAGATCGAGGCCAGCCTGGTCTATATAGCAAGTTCTAGGCCAGTTGGGGCTACAGGGAGACTTTGCCTCACTCAAAAAGACAAATACTAGTAATAATAATAATAACAATAACTTTATTAAGTAAATGTTAAAAAGTTTGGCCGTTTTCTTGTCAAAAGGAAATTTAAATGGACAAAAGGGAATCTAATTTATTTCAACATGAAAATAAAACATCTTATGACAGTTGTTTTAACTGTATAATTATATATTATGTATTATAAAATTAAGGTGATATAATGGGAATTAAGTCAGCTTTATAAGGCTGTGATTATAAGGCTCAACACAAAGTAGGAACTGAAAAAGTAATAGATCTCTTACCCACCTTCCTTAAAACAAGTTTACTTGAGGTATGACAAATACATTTTATATAAAAACAATCATGCCAGGCATGGTGGTGCACAGCTTTAATCCCAGCCCTTGGGAGACAGAGGTCAGCCTGGTCTACATAGCAAGTTCCAGGCCAGCTGGGGCTACAGGGGGACCTCATCTCAAAAAAGGCAAGTAACTCTTCCTGACATTATACTTTCAGGATTTTCTAATAATCCTCACTAATAATCTATACTTGAATGAGTAGATGACAGTAGCCTCCCAAATCACATGATACTAGCCCACTTTAAACTTTCAGGCATACAACTGTTCATTTCCCTTTCTGAAAATCACCTTCAGTTCTAAAAATCAAAGCTCTTAATGTCCCTGATAATACCCCCCATCAAGCCTGCTCACTCAGTACAGCTTTAAGCAAATGGAAAAAATTTATTGGCTACAAAACCCAGTCATGTAAATTAAGAGCCTATGCTATAGTTGTCTAGGTATTTGGCAGGATATGTAGACTGAATCCCAGCTGGCTGGCAAGGAGAGTATGCCAAGCAGAAGTATAAGTCTTTGCACACTTTTTTCAAGAGTCCAGACTAACAAAGAAAGAAAATGGAAGTAGCCTCATATAAAAGGCAAAAGCAGCCTTAAACTGTTTAAAATAATAATAAAAAAAAAAAACATAAAAAACCCTAATGCACACAATCCTGGATTCCACATTTTAAAGAATGCTGGACAAGGCCTGGGGATGTAGCTCAGCTGGCAGAGTGCTTGCCTGGCACGCATCAAGCCCCGGGTTCCATCTTCAATGCCAAATAAATGGGGTATGTTGACACCAATCCCTGCACTCAGGAAGTAGAGGCGGACAGATCAGAAGTTCAAGATCATCCTTGCTCACACAATGAATTCTCAGGTAGCCTAGGATATTTGAAATGCTATCTCAACAAAATAAAACCCCATAGGGCCAGTAAAGTGGGTAAGCAGGTAAAAGCATGTGCCAAGCAAGCCTGACCATTTTCTGGAACCCACAGTGGAGAGATTATCAACTCCCAGAAGTTGTCCTTTGGTCTCCATACATGTGCCACGTACACACACACATACATACACACACACACATATTAACTAAAGGGAGGAAAAAAAAGATTTATGGGGCAGGCCAGGAATAATGCACACATCTTTAATCCCAACACTCAGGAGGCAGAGATAGGCATTACCTGTAAGTTTGAAGCCAACCTAGTCTACATAGAGTCCAAGCCAGACAGCCAAGGGCTATAAAAAGTGAGACCTTCTTCACAACTAATTATAATAATCTTTGTTAAAAGATTAAGATGCTGCAGGACTGGAGAGATGGCTCAGCGGTTAAGAACTATGTTCTTACAGAAGACCTGGGTTCGAATCTCAGCACCCACATGGCAGTTCTCCTTAACTCCAGTTCCAGGGGATCTGACAGCCTCTTCTGTCCTCTGCAGGCATTGCATGACATGGGTGCACTTACCTATATGCAGGCAATACACACATACACATAAAATAAAAACAATAAATAAGATTAAATTAAATTAAAAAAGATTAAGAAGCTAAAGAGATGGTTCAGCAGTTAAGACTATACTATTCTTCAGAGGACCTGAATTTGGTTCCCAGCACCATCAGGCAGCTCACAAATGCCTCCTGTAACTCTTTCCTGTGCTCCTAGAGATCCAATGCTTCTGGCCTCGAGAGCATCAGCATTCGTATGCATATGCCAACAGAGATACACACACATATAATTAAAAATAAATTTTTAAATGAGATTAAGTGAAATGTTTTTAAAAATAGAACCCTTACAGATATCCTGAAAGATGAACTCTAGGGGCTGGAGAGATGGCTCCAAGGTTAAGAGCACCGGCTGCTCTTGCAGAGGACCAGGCTGGCTCCCAGCACACACATGGTGGCTACAACCGTCCATAACTCCAGTTCCAGGGGATCCATACATGCAGGCAACACACTCATTCACACACACAAAAAAAATTTTTTTTAAAAGATAAATTCTAGTTATTGATAAAAATAATTTTAAGTGATAAACCTTGGCTAGTTTAAAACAACAAATGCAAATCAGAATGTCTTATTTTAAAATTAGTTAAGATACAGAAAAGCTGGCAGATAAAAACAGAAGTCCTGAATTCACTTGAAAACAAATGGGGAAATCCATGATGGGAGGTGAGGAGAGACGTACAAGGAACAGATGACACAAAACTTGCCATCTACTGGGCTAAAGATGTGTTTCATGGTTTTGTGACAGATCACTGCCTAGCATACATAAAATCCTGGGTTCAATCCTCACTACCATAAAGGAAAAAATGATGACCTGCCACACACCAACTACTGAGTTCCCCACTCTTCTATTTCTGTGTGTCTGAAAATTTTATGAAGTTTTGTGTTTAATGTTTCAGTTAATGGTCAGGACATTTTTAACAACTCAAATTCTCCCTGGAGTTCTCAGGCATAGTCTACAATCTTGCTGTTGATTCCCTTACCCACCAAGCATCTGCTTACAAAACAGCAACCATCTGCGTTTTGGAGGGTTTTTTGAAAAACATTCTTTATTACATTTATTTATTTTTGTGTACAAGTGTGTGTATATATCTAGACACACACTTGCCACGGTGAACATATACAGGTCAAAAGATACTTTTTGGCAATTGATTCTCTTCTTCCACTATGTGGGCCATAAGGACAGATATTTGGATTTTACCCACTGAATCATCTTGCCAGCCTTAAAATTCTCTTTTATCATGACCTCATCCTGAAGTTCCTCTTCAAATTTCAGAAGTACTAATTATCAAAAAGTATCTAAAACACAGAATTGGAGATGGAGAGATGGCTCAGTGGTTAAGAGCACAGACTGTTCTTGCAGAGAACCCAGGTTCATTCCCAGCACCCATATGGCAGCTAACAACCATCCATAACTCCAGTTCCAGGGGATCTGATGCCTTCTTCTGACCTTGCAGGCATTGTACAACATTGGTGCACATACATAAATGCAAGAAATACACTCGTACACATAAAATAAAAATAATAAATAAGGGGCTGGAGAGATGGCTCAGCGGTTAAGAGCACTGGTTGTTCTTGCAGATGATCCGGGTTCGAATCCCAGCACCCCCATGGCAGCTAACAACTGTCCATAACTACAAGATCTGACAGCCTCTTCTGACCTCTGCGGGCACTGCATGACACAGGTGTACTTACCTACATGTAGGCAATACACGCATACACATAAAACAAAAATAATAAAATTTAAATAATAATAATAAAATATTAAAAGAAAAAAAAAAAAGAATTGTGGGGCTGGAGAGGTGGCTCAGAGGTTAAGAGTGCTTGCTACTCTTGCGGAGGACCCAGGTTCCATTCCCAGCACCGACATGGCAGCTAACAACTGTCCATAACTTCAGTTCCAGGGGAATATGACACCCCCTTTGCCCTCCTTGGGCGGTGCACACATGTTGTATGCCTACATACATGCAGACAAAACACTCAAATAAAACAAAGAATTTTAATACCATTAAAAAAAAAAATCACAAGACCAAAAAAAAAAAAAAAAAGGCAAAACAAAACAAAAATAGCTGGGCACGGTGGCACACACCTTTAATCCCAGCACTCGGGAGGCAGAGGCAGGTGGATATTTGTGAGTTGGAGACCAGCCTAGTCTACATAGTGAGTTCCAGGACAGCTGGGGCTACAGGGAGACCCTGACTCAAAAAGACAAAAAAAAAGGAGAAAAAAAAAATTTCACATTAATTCTCTACAGAGGAAGAAATGTACTTAACTGTACTATCAGGGTCACGCCTTTGATCCTAGCACTCTGGAGGCAGAGGCAGGGGGATCTCTGAGTGATCAAGGCCAATCTGGTCTACATAGTTCCAGGTCAGCTGGGGCCATAGGGAAACCCTGTCTCAAAAAGACCAAAAAACAAAACAAAACAAAGTAGTATCAGGAAAAATACTATAGTTCTAAACTTTTTTTTTTTTTTTGGTCTTTTTGAGACAGGGTTTCCCTATGGTCCCAGCTGTCCTGGAACTTGCTATGTAGACCAGGCTGGTCTCCAACTCACAAATATCCACCTGCCTCTGCCTCCCAAGTGCTGTGATTAAAGGCATGTGCCACCATGCCCGGCTAGTTCTAAACTTTTATAAGTGTTTCCATTGCTGTGAAGTAATTCCACAGCAAAAAATAGCATTGACTAAGCAGAGGTATTCCACTGAATATAACCTGCATATTTTAAACAAGTTGTTGATAAAATTTTTAATAGGTTCTTTTTGAGAGAGGGTCTCCTTGTAGCCCCAGCTGGCCTGGAACTTGCTAACACAGACCAGGATGGCCTAGATCTCAGAGATCTGCCTGCCTCTGCCTCCCAAGTATAGTGGATTCATGGTGTATACCACCACACCCAGCTCTAACAGGTTCTTAAATAAAATGCTTGAGCATGACTTGCAAAAGCCTGCAAGAGTCTAGCTAGGGGAGTCAAAAACTATCATTCTCTGAAGGATCTGTATTGTTTTTTGGAAGGGTCTTGATACATAGCCCAGGAGGCCTTAGTGTATAATCATCCTGCCTTAGCAAATACTGTTCTTGCAAAGGACCTGCATTCTATTCCTAACATCCATGCTGAGTAGCTTACCACCAACCACCTGTAACTCCACCTCCAGGCGATCTGAGGCCTCTGGCCTCCATGAACCCCTATACTCAACAGTACATATAACCACCACACACACACCCACATAGCTAAAATAATAAAATAAAGCTTTAAAAGAATTCATAGTGCTGTACTATTCCCTTCCCATTAAGTGTGCCTTTATGAAGGAGGGAGACAAGCTGTTCTTCTCTAAACATTAATCTTTATTTTGCGTACTATTTTCTCCTCACAAACTCGTTATACCTGAGTCTGAATTCATGTTCAATCCACAATACCAGCATCAGACTGAGAAGTCATTATCTCATTCTACAGAAAATTGTGTTTTCAGTTTCTACCAACTTCCAACAGCAATTTGGACATTCCATCATAAAAGTTCCACTGGCAATTGCCTCCTACCAATGTTCCTGCCCCCTTTATCTAAACTGTCATCTGATTTTTTCACAACCAGGGCCCCTTCCTGCCCACGGTGCCCCATATTCCAAGCCAGTACCCATGGTCTTCCATGACTTTAACCACTCGCCCTCTGACACTATATTCTTCCTTCTCTAAAATACATGCCTCACTGTGCAGATTAACTATCTGGGATTAACAGGAAATGGCAATAAAATACAAGTCAAAGCAAACGGCTGCAGCCCAGGAATGGACAAACAGTAGGCTCTCAATCACATGCTGAAAATCAGTAAATCAATCTCATTCCTCTGATCATCTAGCCTCTTTAAGCTTCATCTATAAAGTGAGGAAAGAATAAAAATTCATTTTAGCTTAAAAATTCTAGTATCATGATCAATTTAAGGAGCTGACCTTGAAAGTTTTAAGTTTTGTTTTTCTTGTTTAAATAAAAATTTAATCTAAGTTTACATTAAGAACAATGCTTTAGGAGAAATGTGAGCAAAGCAGTACCAACAGCCAGAAACTCCAGGGAGTGGCAGGAACAGCTGGCTCACCCTCTCATCCCAGGGTGAGAAAAAGTGAAAAATACTCAAGTGTTTTCAGTAAAACTAAGCAAGCCACACCCCATCACTGTTTGATGTCCCTTACATTAAGTCTCCAAAGGACAAATTCCTTGTAGGATTTCAGTTCTAAAAAAGTTTTCTCTTCACTTTCTTTCAAAATATGAGCTCTACACTGCTATCACTAAACTTTGCCAAGAAGCAGAAAAGTGAGGCCAACTTTTAGCTACTTAGCTATCCTTGACCTATTGCTGACAGAGTTGTTTGCACTCTTCCACCCACATCCAAACTTTCTCCAAATCATCTACTGTTTGCTCTTTTTGCTAGCTCGCCCTATGTCATTCATTGTAAGCCCCAACCTCTTACAGAAGGTGAATTAAGAGTATGCCTGACATAACATTGGCACAAAGACCAGCTGTGGTGGCATACATTTTTAATCCCAACATCAGGAGGCAGAGGCAGGTGAATCTCTCTGTGAGTTGAGGCCAGCCTGGTTGATACAGCTAGTTCTAGGTTAGCTAGTGCTATATAGTGAGACCCTGTCTCAAAACAAACAAACAAATATTGGCCTAATGACTTCAAACTAATCATGATTTATAAAGCTCAATTCTTCAATGTCTCTACTCAACACTTCCTAAACTACTTTTAGAGAAAATTCTAATCCCCATTATAATCTCATCATTATCAGTAGTCAACCAATCTACAGTAACAGAAATGAGAGAGTATGCAATCTTAACACAACAGACACATTTCTTATTGGAACTGGAGTTAGGGATTTATGAAAGACTGTCCCCAAAATAGTGTCTCTAAAAAGTTGTTCTAATTAAAATTTCAACCTGATTTCTTTAAAGTTCTTAAATCTTTTAAAACTATCAATAGTCCCCATTAATCATAAATGCAGAAAAAAACCAACAGACTTTTCAAGGGGCCAGTTGCTATGCCTTGCAGTGCAAGCCTAGCAGTCCTAGTTTGAGGTCTGGAACCATATAAAGGTGGAAGCAGAGAACCAACTCCACAAAGTTGTTCTCTGATCTGTGTGCAACACACACATACACACACACATACACACACACACACACATTTAAATAAATGGTTTGAGGAAAGCTCTCTTGCTTATAAAGAAAATAAAAACTTACCTGAAGTCATTAATTTAGCACAACTACTTTTGCTGGCATCACCTTCTTGGATTCTGTTTGTGCTCTTTTCTTTCCCAGGCAAAGTATCCTCCTCCAAAGGCAAGCATCTATCAGAAACAACAGTGTCTTCTCCCACCACATGGCTAGTTTTGCTATTAGCTTCAAGTACAGAAGTGACCTCTTCCAGCTGAGTAGCTTCACTGGATTCTGAGTAAGAGGAACCCTTACCCTGGGCTAGATTCTTTGAAGAAACAGGTAGGGAATCATCATCACTATCAAAACCAAACGGATCTCCAGTTTCTTCTTCTTCTACTTTAGGTTTCTTCGGAATTTCTTGGATATCTGGTTTGAAATTGGGCCTCTTCTGTCCTAATTTAGCCATAAATGTTGTCTCTCCCCATTTTGTACTAAGGGTAGTCCGTTTGTTGGAAAAAACTTCATCAAATTTTGAACTGCCATTGCCTCCTTTCCTACTATAAGTTTTTCCAAACCTAGATGTCATTTTGACACCTGTTTCATATTCCCTGTGGGAAAAATTAAGAAATATAATCACTGGACATTTAACAAGTTTTAAACATTAAGAAAATATAATCACTGGACATTTAACAAGTTTTAAACATTGTATATAAAAATAGATCTTAGGAGACCTTGAATAATTTTTCAACATTCAGCATATAAACCTTTAAAAATGGCTTAAATAAATAAGGTATAAGACTCATTTCCCATCCTATGCTTCCATACATCAGGTTTCTTCTAACCAATGAATACATATTCACATACAACTACACAATTTACAAAGTAAAAAACCTTAGTGACCAACTTGTAGTACAAGACCTACAAAACAAAATTAAAACATTTTTTCAGGTTCAAATGAACCAACATAACTATTCTCGTACACATTCGTACCTGAAAAATAATCTAAATAGGGTAATTACCCAAATATAAAATCTTAACCACAAAATGTTAATTTTTTCAGGATCTCAGAAATATCAACAAGGTGACTAAATTTAGTTCTTTCAAATTTTACATCTCTTATCATCTAAGGATAAAAGGTCAGAAAATTGTGTAACTTTCTCATATATTACAACCTGCAGGTTCTAGCTCAGCCATAAAGATTCCACCTTTTGGTCTAATGTAATTTGGGCTGACTTGAAGAATATTCCTTCCATGATCCTCTCCCTCCCTGCAAGAAATCACTCCTGTTCTAGCTTTCTTGTCCCTGAAGTACTGTGCTCATTTACTGAGTGACAAATCTTGGGAGTTGGAGAATGCCGTATCACAGTGCCACATAATTTACTTTTATAAAAACACAAACACCTAACCTTTTTTTCCTCTTCAATTAAAAACACATCAATTTACCTGATTTATCTAAAAATACACTAGAAAAAAATTTTTCCCAGGGAACTGAATCCAAAAAAGCAAACATTTTAAGAAACAAATTACAGTATTTTTACAGCACAATCAATCTGCATCTGTATCTTAACATGCTAACCTTCTATATTTAAATATCAATCTATCAATTCTGATTAGAAAAAAAAGTGAGTAATTGCTTAGGAGCTTGAAAAATCATTACTCTGAAACAAAAAAATAGGAATATTTAATTTATCCTTTTAAATGTTATCTACACTTATAAGTTTGTTCTTTAAGTTCTTAGAACTTAATGAATCATTGTCCAATTTACTTCAACAAATAATCAGGATTCACCCCCACCCCCAGTGTTTGATAGGAAACCAATTCTAATTTGACAAAATTAATAATTTAGCTATAAAACACATCTGTGCTGAGAAAACAGCTTTCCTGAGAGAAACATTCTCCTACTGTAGATTTGAACACTAACAAATTTTATTGTCTTTCTTGTTAAGTATAGCCCATTAAACATAACTAAGTATACTGGGCAGCTAACAAAAAGAAAGTCATTTCTTCAAGCTGTGATCTGCAGACCTACATTTCTATATCCACCAACAAGGCTGGAATGCTGTGGATACCCATACGTGGTAATCATCTAAAAATGCTGACTAAAGGCCAAACCAAAAATCTAGACTTACTCTCCTTTGGGCACACATCTGAAAAACTCACCATAAAAATGGTCTTAAAACCACAGAGCATTCACTGTCGAAAGATTAAAGTCTGTTGGTGAATATTCGATACTGAATTAAGTGATAAGACGACTGTCAGACCCTGTCTCACAAAAGTGTACTCAAGTACTGATGACATAAAAAGTGATTTTTGAACATTAAAAAAGGGACAGTGTGCAGAGGAGATAAATGTGGTTATTAACTGCTGAGCCCAAGTGATTTGAGTACATGAGTCCTAACGTACGGGTAAAAAAACAAAACCAGGCAGACTACTATGATGCCACTGAACGTGGGCACACGTATATTTGACATTACACTTTAAGTACATTTCAAGCACATTGGATATCCTGCTCGGGCTTCAAACTTCACAAACAGTCCTAACTAAAAAGAAAAAAACGATTGACAACTAAGTGTTCCTTGGTCTTTTAGGCCTTTGCCTCAGCCCAAAGCCGGGTCAACTTTTGAGGGAAGTGCATAGGGATTTAAACGAGGGAAAGAGAGGGGGAGGGGAAAAAAAGACTTCACACAAGGTGCATAAAAATCCTAGCCTCTTCCAGGTCCCCCAAGAGTTTTAGGGGTTCCAATTAAGACAGCAAAGTGGAAGGGACACATAGACCCAGGTAGAAATGAGGGAGGCCGCAGCAGACACCCCTCGGGCTGGACGCTCACTTAACTTTTCTCCTCCCCACCCCCACCGCCCAGAAACGGGATGTCGTTTCGGACGTCTCGGAAGCCTCGGCCACCGAATCCCCGGAGCCAGGCCTCGGTGGCTGCCAAAGGAAGACGTAACGACGGGGAAAAGTCGGGACTGAAATCCAACCCGGAGCGAGTTTGGAGCGAGAAGTCAGTCAGCTAGCTACCCGGAAAAGAACTCAAAAGACGGAAAATAAAAGAGGAGGGGAAAGGAGTACTTCAGGTCCTTCCGTACCCAACTTCCTCGGAAGCCAGGTGAGCAGCGACACTTCCATCGCCCCTGCCTCCTCCACCCGCCCCAGCTCGTTCCGGGCCTAGGCAGCCGCCCGAGACCTCACTTACCCTCGGCGCCTGGCGGGTGCTTTGGCCTCGGGCCGCCTCCGCCTCTCCTGCTCCCAATAGCCCACGGGCAGGCACGGGACCCCCGCGCGGGAGAACAGTGCCAACCGGTGCGCCCAGAGAGGCGAGAGGCTTCGCCGCCGTCACAACCCGCGACTCCGCTTCGGTAAATAGGAAGCCCGGTCGAAGGAGGGGGGGGGAGGAGCGGCGGCCCCGCAACTTCCCTCCCCACCGCAGGCGCAGCCGGCCGGGCCGGGCCTAGGCCTCCCTGGCGGCTGCTGCCGGCGCCGAGCCTGTTACGTTCCCCCGCTGGGCCGCCGCCGCCTCCTGCGCCGCCGCCTCCGCCGGTGAATGGTCAGCGCTGGAGTTTGAACAGGGCCCTGAACCATCTCAACGCCATTTGCGTTCCCGGCCCCCACCTCCTTCCTCCAACAGCCGCTCGCTCCGTCACTCCGCTTCCCACAGGCCCCGCGCGGCTATCCTACCCCGCAGCCAATCGCACGGCCGCTTACTCAAACCGCCGCGCAGGCGCCGCGCCCCGCACGCGCCGGCTACCGCCATTGGTCCGGCCGCGAGGCCCGACGGGAGTTGTAGTTCCCGTCCGCGAGGTCCCGGTGCCGAAAGCCGGGCTAATGAGAGGACTGTGGTTTGAGCGCTTGCCTGCGGGCCTGCTGGACCGCAGCGGCTCAGGAATCAGTTCCAGTTCCCCGCCACGCGGGAAGACACAGGTGCGGCGCGGAACGGCGGGGGGCGGGGGGCGCAGTGCAGGCAGCTGTGTCAATCGTTTCCCCTCCAGGGACCCTCTGGTGTCTGGGGACGGTGGGTTGTGCAGCTGCACCGAGCCTGCCCAGCCGCCTCCGGAACAAGAAGGCTGGGAGCTTGGAGCGGCTTTCCAACAGGTCTGACAGTGCCCGGCCAGGCTAGGCTCAGGTAACGACGACCGGAATCAGGAGGCGACGGGTGCCCGGCGTATAACGACTGCTAGCCGCATCCGCTCGGCGCTTCTTCTGCTCGCTCTTCGAAGTCTCCACTCCTCGCCGTCTGCCCCCTACCTTTTAGTAGTGACCCCCAGAGTATTGGATGTTACTAAGGAATTATCGTCATCTTTATTGGATGTGCTGACGGCAATGCGGCTTTAAATAAAAAGGCATGCTGAAGTGTTGACAGGTAAACTGTTCCGGTGTGTTGATTTTACTTTAGAATACGTCTATGAAAACTGGAAAAGAGGGGAATAAATAAGCTATGAGGATCTTCTTCATTGTTGGCGCTGAAGGATGCGCACACGTACCCTCATATGCCAGTCTGTAATCTGAAATTGTTCATAATAAAGTTTTTAAAAATAAACTAGTGGTTGCCTCTGGTCAGGACAGGAAGGTAGTGGATGACAGAAGGAAGAAGTATTTTTAATCTTTCGCTCTACAGAGACCTTTTTTTTCCATGTCAGTGTATTACCTAATTGAGAAATTTGGAAAGTTTTTTTTTTTTATTTTATTTTGAAGGCTTCAGTGGGAAAACATCTTTCTAAAGACTAACACAGTTTTCCCTAGGAGAAGCGCATGATTCATCAGACTCCCAACAGCCTTGATGTTTGGTAGGCAGTTAATGGAGACCCACCAGGGAAATTAGAAAACCACTGATTGCTTTCAGTGAAAAGACCACCTCTCCTTCCACAAAGGGATGATTTCCTTTCAGTGTACTCTTAAGTTTCAAGCTCCTGCCATTATAGTCTGGAAAGTCATACTAAAGAAACAGAAAAGTTCAGACTGGACAGTTATGTAAGTGGTAGAGTGCTTCTCCAGGATGCCTTTGATAGGTCCCTAGCACTCTCTGCCCCCCTCCAAAATAAACAGAAACTGTGAAGCGCTTCCCAATAGGAATTTATTGTACTTGAATTGTTTTACTTTTGCATAGAAGGTTGCATAATTTATATTCTGACATTGACAATTTCCTAATACTATGCACTTTCCAAAATAAGCTGAATCTTCCTCGATTTGTGTGAAGGAAAGCCTTAATAGGTCTTTCACTGTGAGTGGTATGCACATGACTGTTTTATTTGGGTTGTTTTTGTCTTGATTTTTTTTTTCATTTTATATGTATGAGTGTATTGCCTGCATGTATGTGAGTGCACCCGTGTTGCACAATGCCACAGAGGTCAGAAAAGGGTGTCAGATTCCCCTGGAACTGGAGTTAAGGATGGTTTGTAACCAGCATGTGGGTGCTGGGAATCGAACCTGGGTCCTCTGCAAGAGCAGTCAGTGCTCTTAACCGCTGAGCCATCTCTCCAGCCCCTTGTCTTGATTTTTAAAAAAATCAGCAGCTTGGGATCTTGTTTTATCATTTGTTTGAAGATCACTGACAGAGTTGCAGGCGCACTTAGTGTAATTATTTAAATGACATGGTGGTAGGCGCTAATTAAAGGGTAGTTATCATCAGAGGCAAAAGGTAAGATCAAAAAGCCAGAAAGAGGTAGAGCTGTGAAAGAGATCTTCGTGTAGGAGGGTTACTGTGGATGGGCCTTCAAATACCTAGGAAAGTATTCGTCTGGCCTAGCCTTGCTGGTGGTGTTAGGCACTTAGCAGGCTTTGAGGGAAAATGAAGCTAAAATGGAAAGGTTAATTGTTGAAAGAAATAGTCTGTTGAGAGTTTGTGTATATGTCCTTGTGTTAAGTGGTAGCACTTAGTTATGTTAAATTCCTGCTTCTGAAATAACATTCAGCATCTAGGTATATCCCACGAAGTTCTTGGGAAGGGGTTCTTCCTGTCCCCACCCCAACTCCAGACATCAGAACCTGCAGGTTAGTGGAATTCCCTTGGCAATTGGTCCACACATTAAAGTTCAAGAAGCACTGGTTTATGGTTAAGCCATATGACTTTTTTTTTTTTTTTTTTTTTTTTTTTTTTTTTTTTTTTTTTTTGGTCTTTGTGAGTCAGGATCTCCCTGTAGCCCCAGCTGTCCTGGAACTCACTATGTAGACCAGGCTGGCCTTGAACTCACAGAGATCTGCCTGCCTTTGCCTCCCAAGTGCTGGGATTAAAGGCATGTGCCACCACGCCCAGCCGATTTAATAGTTTTTGTTTGGATAGGGGACAAACATAGGCAACTTGACAAATAGTATGAAGCTAGGCACAGGGTGCACACCTATAGTTTCAGTACTGAGTAGATTGAGAGTTCCGGGCTGTAACCTCTGTACTCTGGAGGCTAATAAAGGAAGATCATGAGTTTCAGAGCAGCCTAGGGTTGGAGGGGAGTAGTATGTGATCTGCAAAGTTTTAGTTTGATCTGTGGAGATTAGACACATGAATATTCAGCAGTCCGGTGTAGGGCTGTCTACCTTCCTATGTCCTGTATCATGACTGATGGAGATCATGCCACTTCTAGGGCTTATCTTGGAGGGGGTTCAGACTCTACTGTGCCACCACCTTAACCCTTTACCTCTCTGGTTCTGTGGAAGGCAAATGCTCTGAAGGGACCCAGCCATGACCCTGAGTGCCATACCAGAATGACAGAATGGAATGGAGTGAAATATAGGCCAGCAGGTGGTGGTGGTGGTGGTGGTGGTGGTGGTGGTGGTGGTGGTTTGTATTGCTTGACTCCTGATCTCTGATTCTTGATTTTTGTTTTTGAGACAAGATCATACATTGCCCAGGCTGGCCTCGAACTTGATATGTAGCCCAGTCTGACCTTGAACTCTAGGTCCTTCTGCCTCCCCCTCCCAAGTCCTAGATTTACAGGTATGCACTGCCATGCCCTGCTGACCTCTATCTCAGAAACAGTCCCTTTCTCCCCAGGGTCTTCACCCCAATGCCATGTGATACCTGATCAAAAACCAAGCATTTCCCTCAGCTGATGCTCCATCTGCCCCCAGATGTTTTCCCCCAGGGTCATATAACAAACTGAAATCCTGGATCAGGATTGTACCCTTTGATGTTGCATTCTGCCCTTCCATGTGCTGCTGAGGGAAGTCACGACCCCCACACCCTGGAGCTCCACCTGAGTGGGCTTATGCTCTTCTGCAAAGAAAACTGGCAGGGGACATTTCTTCTGCTGTTTCCGTGCCCTCCTTCTAACTCGGGCACAAAACATATGAGCACCGGGGTTATGAAATAGACCCTCAGTCTTTCTGAAAAAAAAGTAGCAAAATGTATTTAAACTTACAGAGTTCCATTTAGGAAATTAAAATCAGAAATGACCATATTATCATTTTTTCCTTGTTCTAGGATGTGGAAAAATATAAAGTGTGCATTTACATATTGTGGTTTTATTAAAAAGCCCTACAGGATATGTGACAGACCTGGCCCTCACCTCTGGCAGCCCCCTGCCTTTCCACTCTATCTGTACCCAACTCTGCTGTTCCACAGCTGCCTACTTCCTCTCCTTAGTCATGGCCTCTCTCAGACACCAGCCTATTTCCGTTCTTCGTTTTCTTTAGATTTTCAGTGGCTCTCCTCTAGCCATGTGTGCATGTGTATGTGTGTTGGGGATTGAACCCAACACCCTGCAAATGCTAGGCAAGTGCTCTACCATTATGTTGTGCTTCTAGCCCTAATTAGCCTGTTTTAAACTATTACAACACCTCCACTTGCAAATAATCACTGTCCCTGATTGATTGATTGATTGATTGATTGATTGATTGATTGATTGATTGATTTTGGGGTTTTGAGAGACAGGATCTCCCTGTAGCCCCCCCCCCCAGCTAGCCTGGAATCACTATGTAGACAATGCTGACCACCTGCCTCTCCCTCCCAAGTGATAGGATTAAAGATTTGTACATCCATACCTGCGAAAATAATCACTGTCCCTGATTGATTGATTAATTGATTGATTGATTGATTGATTGATTGATTGATTTTGGGGTTTTGAGAGACAGGATCTCCCTGTAGCCCCCCCCCCCAGCTAGCCTGGAATCACTATGTAGACAATGCTGACCACCTGCCTCTGCCTCCCAAGTGATAGGATTAAAGATTTGTACATCCATACCTGGTTAAAATCTTTGGCTTGGTTTGGTTTGGTTTGGATTGGGTTGTTTTTGAGACAGAGTCTCCCTATACAGCCCCAGCTGGCCTAGAACTCACTATGTAGACCAGACTGTCCTCAGTTTCCACACCCAGTCTAATTTATTTGTTTTTCCCTAGGGCATAGATCTCCCCATCTAACATCCTATTTTGCATGTTTATCATACAGGTTTTGTCTTCCCTTGGTAGAGAGGACAGGAATTTTTGTCCTCATCAGGAATCTTGATTTCTGCTCTATCCCAATAAAAGAGTATCTGACACTCAATAGTTATTGACTAAAGGCACCCATTATTTCCTTCTTTCATGAATGGCTATACCTTGTTAGGAAAGTGACTTGAACTAACAATAGTTTCAAATACCTTGGTGCTCTGTAACTCCTTAGGGTTTCCCCCAGCAGGGAGGGATGAACTTTCTGGAGTTACCTTTTGTCCTTAGAGTAGATAGGTTTTTCATTCTGATAATTGAGAAGATGAATACTATCATAATTCCAATTACCTTGTTTTCCAAGATAATTGGAATATGTTCTCTGGAGATGGTAACATCCCTTAGGGAATAAACTACTATCTAGGTAGTTAAAAGACAAAGCAAGAGAAATTGCCTGACAAGAATTGGTACCCAGCAACCTCTAAGAGATCTTGATTCCTAATTTTTGCCCCTGGAAACAGCTTTCTCCTCGAGGTCCCCACCCCTAATGCTTCATGACACTCACCTGATCAAAAATCTAGGTGCTTCCCCATCACTAAGCCTGAACCCCCAAATCATTATCATGGCCTAAAGGTCCTGCATGATGGGCCCCTTCCATCCTTCCCTCTTTGCGAGCCTACCTTCTGTCTACTACTAGAGTACACCAAACTCACTTTGCCTCTGCCTTTGTGCTTACTGTTCCCTGTGCAGTTCCTCCAGACTGGTTTGTGACTAGCTCCTTCGACTTTTTACATATTTTCTCACCTTCTACCCAGATTTCTGTATTTCCTTCCCCTGTTGTTTTTCTTCATAATGGTTGTCATGTTTGTCTTACATATTAACATACTTGTTTGCTTCCACTAGAACATCAACTGCATAAGGGAAGGGATATTGGCTTTTGTTCACTGTGAAATAGAGCCTCTCACACATAAAAATGGACTACAGATATTTGTGGGACAAGTACCAGCATTAAATTGAACTGTAAATTGTATTCAGCTTCTATGGCCTAATTTTTTTGCATGTTTGATCAATCAATAATTGCAAAAGGTACGTTAAAACCGTTGGCTTAGAAATTTTTTTCAACTGTCTTTGTAGTTCCATTTTTGTTTTTATATTTTGAGGCTGTTTTGTTAGGCACATATAAGTTTAGAATTTTCTTGTGCATGTGGTGGTAGAGATGGAACCCTGGGCTTTATTATGTATGGCAAGCGCTCTACCACCGAGCTGACATCCTAAGCCCTAAGTTTAGGATTCTCACAGCTGGTAAAGTTAAAAGCATTTTACATAATACAAGAGATTAATAACAAATACTGCCTGGATTTTTCACCATTTCTGTGATCACAGTTTTGCAATGTGACTTTGCAGCTCCTCTCAAAATATAGGCTGGCTTTGAAAATTGCCTTAGTCAAAAAAAAAGGAGCCCAAGAGTTGTGTTTCAACCTTGAGGCTTCAGAAGCCTACAGTGTTCACGTTGTCTTTTGGATCAGTGCCTCTGCCCAGAGAACGGGTCAGAGCTTGCCTATTGGAGAATGAGAAGCCACATGGAAGAGAGCTGAAGTCATCCCATTCCAGTCAGCAGCCAGCAAGCCCCAAACCTGATCTGCAGAGCCACCTGCCTGACCTGCAGCTGTCCTGCATGAACCCACCTGGGACTAGAAGACCTGCCCCACTGACCCATAGTTTTATGAGCAATAATGACTACTTACGTTAAGCCTCTGAATTTTGGAGTGGTTTGTGATCCAGCAGTGATTTCCCCATATTTAATTTGAGGTTTCAGCTTCCCAAGTCTTTGGGGGTCTCAGCCTCCAAAGAGCTTCCCTGCTTACTCAGGCAGTCTAAAGCTCAAGGTTCCAAAACAGTATTAGCATATCTTTTTCTTTTGCGTTTGTTTTTGAGACAGGGTCTCCCTGTAGCTGAGGCTGGCCTGGAACTCCCTATGTAGACCAGGCTGGCCGCGATCTCACTGACCCACCTGCCTCTACTTCCTAAGTGTTGGGATTAAAGGTGTTGCACCCCTTGCATAGATTTTTCTTAATAAAACTCCAAAATTACTTGCTCTCTTCTTTATGCTCCATCTACCACACTGCAGTGTCTCTCTGCCCATTTTGATCCCTGCTATATCCTGGACACGAAGCACAGAGCTGCAAATCTGTAATCCATTGTGGCAGCCACAAGCTGTGTCTATTAAGCACTGGAAATGTGCCTAGTCAACATTGAGATGTGCTGACAATGTAAAATAGTGCTGCATGTACCAAAAAATAATATAAAGTCGTTTACATTTACTCACTGATTAAATGTTGAAATAATATTTTGATACATTGGGTAAGGTAGAATACCCTGTTAAAGTTAATTTCACATTTATTCGTTTATTTTTTTTTTCATTAGGTTTTTTGAGGCTATGTAGGAAAACCCTGTTTGAAAATAAAATCAAGGGGCTGGAGAGATGGCTCAGTGGTTAAGAGCACTGACTGCTCTTGCAGAGGAACTGGGTTCGATTCCCAACACCCACATGGCAGCTCCCAACTGTCTTTAACTCCAGTTCCAGGGAAATCTGAAGCCATCTTCTGACCTCCGCAGCATTGCACAACACGGGTGCACTCGCATGCAGACAATACACTCTTACACATAAAATTAAAAAAAAAAATCAAACAAGCACACAAAAAAGCTCAGTAAATATTTGTTGAGAGAAAACATAAAAAAATTGATCAATCATAAGAAATGAGCTATCAAGGGGCTGGAGAGATAGCTCAATGGTTAAGAACACTGTTCTTACAGAAGACCTGGGTTTGAATCCCAGCACCCACATGGCAGCTGACAACTGTCTGTAACTCTGACAGCCTCTTCTGTCCTCCTTGGGCATTGCGTGACACAGGTGCACCTACCTGAATGCAAGCATAACACTCGTACACATAAAAATAATAAAGTATTTTTAAAAAATGAGCAATCAAGCCACAAAAAGATATGAAAGCACATTAAATGCTTACTGCTAAGTGCAAGAAGCCAGTCTGAAAGGCTGAATACTTTTATGATTCTAGCTCTGTAACATGGAAAAAATACAAAATGACAGAGATGCTTAAAAATCGGGCTGGAAATGGGAGAGCAAAGGCAGGATGAGTGCATGTAGCAGGGAATTTAGGAGGGCGAGATTTTCTATAGTACCGTAGCAGGTACATGCATCAGAATTACAAGACTGTATGCCACAGAGTAAATCTAACATTCACGATAGGCTTTAGTTAATGATGTGTTAATATTGCTTCATTAACCACAGGTATACCACACTGATAAGGATATTAATAATAGGGGCTGGAGAGATTGCTCAGTGGTTAAGATCACTGGCTGTTCTTGCTGAAGACCCAGGTTCGAATCCCAGCACCCACATGGCAGCTAACAACTGTCCATAACTCCAGTTCCAGGAGATCCGATAGCCTCTTCTGTCCTTCACATACATTGCATGACACAGGTGCACTTACCTACATGCAGGCAATACACAAATACACATAAAATAAAAATAAATATTTAAAGAAAAAAAAAGGGGGGCTGGGGAGATGGTTCAGTGGTTAAGAGCACTGACTGCTCTTGCAGAGGACCCAGGTTTGATTCCCAGCACCCACATGGCGGCTATGAACTGTCCTTAACTACAGTTCCAGGGGAATCCGAAGCTGTCTTCTGACCTACGCGGCATTGCATGACACGGGTGCACTCACATACATGCAGGCAATACACTC
>NW_008360308.1:2245885-2305201 GCF_000622305.1 Nannospalax galili
GAAAATTTTTTTAATTTTTTAAATCTCTTTTTTTAACCCAGGGTCTTTTAAAAAATATTTTATTATTTTTATTTTATGTGTATGAGTGTATTGCCTGCATGTATGTGAGTGCACCCATATGGTGCAATGCCGCGGAGGTCAGAAGAGGGCTTTGGATTCCCCTGGAACTGGAGCTAAGAATGGTTCCTAGCCGCTATGTGGGTGCTGGGAATCGAACTTGGGTCCTCTGTAAGAGCAGTCAGTGCTCTTAACTGCTGAGCCATCTCTCCAGCCCCTAACCCAGGATCTTGCTATGTAGTCCTGGCTGGCCTGAAATTTGTCCTCATCCTCCTGACTGCCAAGTTCTGTGATTATAGGTATGTACACCATACCTTACTAAAAATAGCCTATTTTTAAGAAGTGAATTCACCCTTGCTTACCCCCCAGAATGATGCTTCAAAATCATATATTGATAAATCATTTCTTTCTCCTTCCAAAAGTGTAATGACTTTCAGCTGTGGCAGGAAGTAAGTTCATACAGTTGTTTGTTACCTTAAACACCTCCATTTCCCTCTGCCCCAGTCTGGATGATAGAATACCACTCAAGATGTCAAGACTTCATGCTTGGATTCCTGCAGTCCCCTCTGCCTGGACCATGCTTCTCCCCCTGCACTTGTGGAGCCTTTTCCCAAGTCACATGCCCTCCCATATGTAAATCATTCATCCTCTGGTCTTCCCATATGGTCCCTTTTAAAAGGAGAAACAGAAGCCCAGGCACATGGCATTGTGGTCATTTTTTATGGCTCTTTCTAGTAAATCCTAGAAGAATGGATATGATGGATATTATATATACATATATACATGTATATACATATATATATATATATATATATATCTTGGAAATGTTGAAAAAGAAGCAGTTTAATAATCTTGAGATGGTGCTATCAGGAGCAAAACAAGGCAACTGAATGTCTTCCAAAGTCTGCTTGGACTCCCCAAGGCCAGAAGCAGTGGAATACCCTACTTGGAGCAAGACCCGAGCAGTGAAGCTGGGTTAGCTGATGACCAGTGAGAGGCCTCTGGGGTGTCACCTGATCTGAAAGCCAATCTGCCTCTACCTGCTGCTCACCAAAGCTAGGATGCCAGGGCTGGACAGTTCGGCAGTGACAGAGACATTACAATCTCTCGCATGCCACAGCGGAACTTCAGAGAGCTAGCCCCCTCCAGATGCACTTGCTAGGTTCTCATGAAGGGAAAAGGTCCTTGCTAACAAAGATGCAGATTCCCCAGCATTGTCATTGACATTATCGCCTTCTTAGAGCTTACTGTACTATCCTATCACTTCACTAAAGGGAAACCTAAGGAATACTGAGATGACAGACTTCCCCAAGTTTACCCAGCAGATTAGCAAAGAGGCATTAGAGCCAGTTTCAAACCAGGTCTGTCTGTCTCCAGAAATCTGAAAAATGAAGCCTATGTTGGCTTGGGATGGGAATTTCAAGCCAGGAGGAAGAATCCCATCCTGCTTTTGTCCTTTCAAGCTAGAGACCTAAAGTCTGCTCAGAGGATCAGGGTTGAGACCTTGGTGCTTATTTAAAGGAAAAAGTCAGAGATTAGAGAAATGTCTCAGTGGGTAAAGGTGCTTGCCACCAAATCTGACACCCTGAGTTCAATCTTTGGACCCACAGTGTGAAAGGATACAACTAACTTCCACAAGTCCTCTAACCTACACACACACACACACACACACACAAAGTATGAAACATCAAGTTCAAAGAGGAGTAGTGAAGGACGGCCTGTAGCAGCTGGTTTGGAGGAGGTCATGTATCAGAGCAGCAAGGATGGGAACAGTCCACAGAGCCAGGCTTTTGAATTTGCTGCCACAGTCCTTTGTCTTAGCCAAGCTGTTTATACTGGCTTCCTGTCTCACCTATGAGTCCTCCAGCAGCACCCAGATGTGTTCATGCCCCTGGCTTATCACACTCCCCAGGATCCCTCAGCTGACCAGGGAGGCAGGGGAAAGGGAACTGGAACTTCTAAGAAAGGCTTATGAATACCCTGGATTGAGGTTTCTTTGAGCAACTTCAGCCTTTAGATGGTAGAGAAGCCCCTCGCCTGGCTCATCACTCTGTATGCACCCATAGCTTGGCCTACAGTGTGAGTTGTTAAAGCTGCCCAGAAGAGTCCAGGAGCCTCTCGCAGGAGAGTTGGGAAAGAATTCTGTGCTTTGTGTGACTTCATTATGCATGGGGGTTGGCTCCATGAAAAATGATCATTCCTCTATTGGGATTTCCCAGCTTGAGGCAAAAACTTTTGGAAGATAAGGCAATGCCTGATGGGAGAATCTAATGGATGAGAGAACTCTAAAGTTGGGGAATTGTGGGGAAGCTGGAAACATTCCAGAAGCAGGATGACCCTCTCCAACCCCAGAAGCAAGCAGTCTTTGGGTAATTCCAATCCAAATTCAACGAGGGAGTGTGCCCAATTTACTTCATCCATGAGGCATGTGTAGGGCAAGTGTTGGACAGCTTTCATCACCTCTTCCAGAGCTAATCTCTTTGAAAGGCTCGGACGGGGCCTGGCAGAGTGCCAGCGCTTCGGGGTGTTTCCAGGTACCATGTCTAGCAACTGGGCTGGGAGGGAATCCGACTTGATAATTTGGGCAATAACTCGACAAGCTATCAAATGTGGACGGCGAAATGAATGCCAAGACTTTAAAGAAAAAAAAAAAAAAAAACCTCGGTGACACCCACCCCGCGGTGACCAGGCTGGCAGGCCCGGCCCTGCCTATCAGCTCTCAGGGACTAGGCTGGTGACCTGGGCGGGACTTGGATTTGGATCTGCTGCAGTGCAGCGCCACCACCAGCACACTCCGCCCTCCACCTGCGACCTGAATTCTGCCCTGCTGCGGAGGCGAGAGACCACAGGGTGACAGGGACTGGTGTAAATTAGGGTCAGTGTTCAGCAGGAGAAAGGTAAACTCCTGAGATCAGCGCAGAAGAGAAACATTAAATAAAGCAAGCGGTCTAGCCTGTGCAGTAACTTACCCGGTTTGTCTCAAATCACCTGCCTCTCTCCTTCAGATCAACAAATGTTTAACCGCTTCCCGCCTGAGCTAATGGCGGTGTGTCCTTTAATCTCTCAGAGCCTAAGACCAGTTTTCTAGAAGACGCACAGTTATGGAAAGGAGACCGAAGCTTCAAAATATTAACATTTCAAATGAATGCGCCCCAGGAAGCAGGGGCGGGCGGGGTGGAAGCCGCGTACCCAGGTTGCTTCTCCCCAGGGCCTCTGCTTTATACTCGGGACCTGACCTGGTATTTGAAGGGCTTCTTTTGAAGGTGCAGACTAAGGCTACCTTTGTAGTGCTGATGACCTCGAGGGCACTTCCTGACCAGATTAGAGGACCGGCTGCTTTGCTGGGCTGTCCTGGCCTTGGCCTGGGCTGGGAATGTGGGGCGTTGAGCAACAGCCGGCACTTCCACCCAGGGCATCCTTTCTGAAGCCAGCTGCTGTCCGGAGCCGGGGACCCCCACAAGCCTAGCTGGATTAGCCTACCCCACCGGTCGCCGGGTCTGAGTCATTTGAGACGAGAGGGGCTTTGCATCAGGGGTGTCACACCACCTCGGACGAGGACACCCAGCAGCTCCGCACCGCTGGCCCACGGAGTCCCTTCGAGGCGTGGGGAGGAAGGAAGCTACGCGCCAAGCTAATCTGGCTCGGTTCCTGATCTCGCTTTAAAACCGACCCACGCAGGAAACCCCACGCAAGCCTTTGGGTCTTTCCTCTTCCCGCTCAGCGACCCTGAAAACGCTGAAATGCAAAGTTATTGTCATGTCTGTTATGCAGTAATTATCTGTGGGCAACCTCGGCTTTTCTGGGTTTGGCTTCCCCTGGGGCTGTATGTGGAGCTCCTTCTCCTTGTTGCCCCCAGATCCCAAGATATTTTAGTTGAATGAATAAACGTTAACATTCAGGGTCTTCTGCATGCAGACTCAAGCTGTGCACCCCGTTCTCCAGCAGCATGCAATTTCTTCCAGAAAGCCCTGGTGCAAAAGGAATGGGGTGCCGGGTTAGGTGAGATAAGGACAGTTATAACAGCTCTCCTCTGCCCAAGGGTTTTAAGGACACAAGTGACTTAAGGGCTTGGCGGACTTTGGGCCGGGTTGATAAGCTACGGGGTCTGATCCCAGGCAGCCTGAGTATTATCTGAGGCTGCCAGAACCTGACGTTTTCAGCCTTCAGAAAGCATATATGCTCTGTTAATCCTCTATCTGGAAAAACAACACAGATCCTTCTGATTTCCCACGGTTTTTGCACTCCCCCACGAACTCTTTGCATGCCCAGTTTTCAAGAGGCTGGTTCCTCAAACCTGCTTTCAGGCTTATTCTCCTTGATCCTGTCAAGCTGGCCTCTGCCATTCCCCAGCAGGACCTGCACTGTGCATTCGCTAGCAAGGAGCTAGGGGAGGGGGCGGGGCTTCTTTACTCTATATTACCCCTGCCAACTTCTTTCCCTTCACCCTTCCTCCCTTTCAGCCACCGCTTCCCTCAGCAACTCCTGAGCCTTCTGACGTCCTGGCTCATGTTTTCATTGGTTTATTTCAGTCCTTATGGCTGACACTCTTCTCTGACCCCTTCCCTACTACATTAGCTCAGCTAATTCTCAGAATAGATTGCATTACATTGTTGACTAGGAGCCCAGGTTTTTGTGTATGTGGTTTGCTTTCTTTTCCCCTCCCTCCCTCCATTCGCTCTTCCTCATCCCCCCTCCTCTTCCTCCTCCCCCTCCTCCTCTTCTTCCTCCCTTTCTATTTGAGTGTTTTTTTAAAATATTTTATTATTTTTATGTGTATGTGTGTATTGCCTTCATGTAGATAAGTGCACCCGTGTCATGCAATGCCGGCAGAGGACAGAAGAGGCTGTCAGATCCTCCTCTTCTTCCTCCCTTTCTATTTGAGTGTTTTTTAAAATATTTTATTATTTTTATGTGTATGTGTGTATTGCCTGCATGTAGGTAAGTGCACCCGTGTCATGCAATGCCGGCAGAGGACAGAAGAGGCTGTCAGATCCCCTGGAACTGGAATTACAGACAGATATTAGCTGCCATGTGGGTGCTGGGATTCGAACCCAGGTCTTCTGCAAGAACAACCAGTGTTCTTAACTGCTGAGCCATCTCTCCAGCCATGTTTTGTTTGTTTTTGAGACAAACTTTCCACCTGACCCAGGCATCCTCTTGCCTCTTCTTTCTGAGAGCTGGAATTATAGGCTTGCATACCACCAAGCCCTGACCCAAATGTTCTTTTTAAAAAATATTTTATTATTTTTATTTTATGTGTATGAGTGTATTGTTTGCATGCATGTTAAGTGCACCCATGTCATGTAATGCCCATGGAGGTCAGAAGAGAGCATTGGAACCCCTGGAACTGGAGTTATAGACAGTTGTTAGCCTCCATGTGGGGTGCTGGGAATTGAACCTAGATCCTCTCTTTATAAGAGCAGCCAGTACTCTCAACTGCTGAGCCATCTCTCCAGTCCCCCAAATGTTCTGGTTTTTGGGTTTTTTGTTTTGCTTTTTGGTCTTTTTGAGACAGGGTCCCTGTAGTCCCCTGGAACTCACAGAGATCTGCCTGCCTTTGCCTCCCAAGTGCTGTGATTAAAGGTGTGCCCCATCACGCCCAGCCAAAGGTTCTTTTGAACCACAGTGTCACCAAATACAGTTCCGAAATCTTCAGACCCTGGAAGGCACTTAAGGACAGATTCTTAGGATTCACAAACTTCACATGATTCTTTCACATGGGGCAATCAATAGAGCTGGAGAATAAATACCCTTGGGTTGCCCACACCAAGGGCTCTAGTAATATCTGTGAGCCGTGTGGATGCAAAATCACAGCTCTCACCTCAAAGGGAAAAAGAGTTTGTTTTGAAGTCAAATATAAGTGATCGTGACCCTCGAATACAGATTCAGGTTACCCCAAATAACATGTTCCAATGTGGTTTCATGAAGTTTTATAGTCACAGAACAAAAGAAAGTCATAAACTGGGCCTTGGAGATGGCTCAGCAGGTAAAGGCACTTACCAAGCCTGATGAGGAGTTTGATCCTCAGGGACCCAAATGGTGAAAGGGAAGAAACAGCTCCCATAAGCTGCCCTCTTAGCTCCACATGGGCAACCCTCCCCTCCATAAATAACACTTTTTTTTAAAAAAAAAAGAAAGTCCTATGCCAGGTGTGGTGGTGCATGCCTTTAATCCCAGCACGTGGGAGGCAGAGGCAGGCAGATCTCTGTGAGTTCAAGGTCAGCTGGGGCTACAGGGAGACTGGGTCTCAAAAAGACCAAAAAAAAAGAAAGTACAGAACTTTTCAAATACACTGGTAAGAACATCAGGTAGGCAGGTACCAGCAAAGGGGGGAAATCTCTACTATGGGTTTCAGATGCTCTGCTGCTGTTCTTAATTTTGGAGTTGGTAGAAGCTAGTGGTCTATTAACACATCCCCCCAAACCTGATAGCCTGACGCTTCTTTCAGCTTCTCCACGGTCTTAGTTTTGTCTTCCTTTGTATATCTGTACATTTTCTCTTGAAGCATAGTTTTATCAGTGCCTACCCAACCCAGGCTGGTACCTACTTGAAGAAAAGCCGGTGTGACAGCCTGGAAAGGGATTAGAGTGTGTACCCTGGAGACGCTAACAAGTTGAACAGGCCTTTTCTTTTGTCTTTTCTCTTGGTGAGAGTCTCGCTATCAGGCTATCCTTGAATTTGGCAATCTTCCTGCTTAACCTCCTAAGCCAAATGTTGACTTTATAGGCATGAGCCACCAAGCCCAGTTTAGATTTTTGTTGATTGATTGATTGATTGATTTTTATCTTTTCTAGTACTGGGCATCAAATCCAAGGCTTTATACTTATAGGGCAAGTACTACCGCTGAGCTACAGCCCCCAGACCCCCTTTTATTTTACTGTAGCAAAATATAAAAATTACATCTAGCTCTCAGTTTCTAATACTGTTCCCCAGTGTGTTAATTACTTTTCTCATGGCTGTGACAAAACACCTGACAAAAGCAATTTATGGGAGGAAGGGTTTATTTTGGCTCAAAGTTTCAGAGGATATAACCCATCATGGCAGGGGAGGTAAGGCAGAGTGGCTCTGTGGATTGGGAACTGTGGCTAGATCAGGAAGCAGAAAATTACACCAGAAGCAGTGCTGGGTTGTAACCCTGAAAGGCCCACTCCCAGTGACCCATCTCTACCATCCATGCTCTACCTCCTAAAGGGCCCACAACCTCTCAAAACAGCACCACCAGCCTGAGACCAGGTGTTCAAACACATGAGCCCATGGGGATATTTCTGATTCAAACCATAATATGCTATAAAAGGAGCCTGGTTCTCTATGAGAAATGATTGATTCCAGGACTGGGTCAGAAAATAGACAAAATGAGCCTGAAGCATCTTTCAGAACCAGGAAATAAGAAAATGCTAAAAAAATAAACAAAAGAAGAGAAACAACAATGCTGGAGCTATGTCAAAAAGATAAAGAAGTCCACTGAAAAAGGGCTCTCAATAGCCAGAGGTGGAATGAGCTGAGCAGCACAATAAAGTAATATTGATATAAACCAAAGTATAAATGATACAAATAAATGGTTGAATAAATAAATGGAGGAGAGATAAATCTTCTATGCAAAAGAATCCCCAAAAACTGATGTAGATAATCACTCCTCATAGGGTACACTTAGAACTTCCTCCAAGATTACAAAAGGGAAGGGGGAAAACTACAGTAGGGAAACTCAATGCACACCATGTGGGCCAGATGATCGAGTTGATTAAGACATGCTGAGAGCCACATGTCCTTGATAGGATGCTGAAAAGGAGCCTATACCTCTGTGGTCCTATTCCTAAGCATCCACAGACTTGCCTAAACATGCAAAAAACATAAATTCCAATAGAGAGGCATTCTACACTTAGCCTTAAAGTGCTCCATAAAACTGCCATGATCAGGGCTGGAGAGATGGCTCAGTGGTTAAGAACACTAGCTGTTCTTGCAGAAGACCCAGATTTGAATCCCAGCACCCACATGGCCTGTAACAACTGTCTGTAATTCCAGTTCCAGGAGATCTGACAGCCTCTTCTGTCCTCCGCAGGCATTGCACGACATGGGTGCACTTACCTACATGCAGACAATATACACATACACATGAAAATAAGAAATAAAATATAAAAAAAACCCTGCCATGATCATCCAAATGGAAAGTCAGAGAAGCTATCACAACCAAGAGGAGCCTAGGGAAGTATACTGGTTACTTTTATCACTGCTATAATGAAATATCTGACAAAAACAGCTTAAGGGATGAAGGATTTAATTATTTTGGTTCACATTTTGAGGCTGTGTCCTATCATGGTGGAGAAGGCATGGCAGCAGGAGCATGAGGAAGTTGGTCACACTTCATCTGCAGGCAACAGACAAAGAAAGACAAACACCAATGCTCAGCTTACTCCTTTTTTTCCTTTTCTTTTGAGTCCAGGACTTCAGCCCCCAAAATGTGCCACACACATTCAGAGTGGGTCTTCCCAACTCAGTTATACCCATCTGGACCCTTACAGAGAGAGATGTGATGATTAATTTAAGACTGTGTGCTAGAGCTGGGCAGGGTGGAACACACATGCAATCCCAGCAATTAAGAACCAAAGGCAGGGATGTTCCAAGTTTGAGTTTCAGGCCAGCCTGGACCAGCCTGGGTTATACACTGAAACCACGTATGAGCATCTCTCAAAATGTCCTGTAACCGTGGTGAGTCACCCGTCCTCTTGATCAAGGAGGCCGAGGAGACCCCATCAAATGGACTTGAACCAGTGTCCAGTCTACAAAGAGGAGGGTCAACACAGAGGAATCATTTCCTCCATGCTTCCAAGTGAAGCCAGCCATGGTCGAGTAGGACCTTTGACTTATCTTCACATAAGATGGAACTGGCAAAAGAAAGGAGCCAGGGTCTCCTCCCAAGCCCTTGTGACCCCTGAGGAACAGATCCTCAAACAGCCTGGAGAAGGCATGGCAGCAGGAGCATGAGGAAGTTGGTCACACTTCATCTGCAGACAACAGACAAAGAAAGACAAACACCAATGCTCAGCTTACTCCTTTTTTTCCCTTTCTTTTGAGTCCAGGACTTCAGCCCCCAAAATGTGCCACACACATTCAGAGTGGGTCTTCCCAACTCAGTTATACCCATCTGGACCCTTACAGAGAGAGATGTGATGATTAATTTAAGACTGTGTGCTAGAGCTGGGCAGGGTGGAACACACATGCAATCCCAGCAATTAAGAACCAAAGGCAGGGATGTTCCAAGTTTGAGTTTCAGGCCAGCCTGGACCAGCCTGGGTTATACACTGAAACCACGTATGAGCATCTCTCAAAATGTCCTGTAACCGTGGTGAGTCACCCGTCCTCTTGATCAAGGAGGCCGAGGAGACCCCATCAAATGGACTTGAACCAGTGTCCAGTCTACAAAGAGGAGGGTCAACACAGAGGAATCATTTCCTCCATGCTTCCAAGTGAAGCCAGCCATGGTCGAGTAGGACCTTTGACTTATCTTCACATAAGATGGAACTGGCAAAAGAAAGGAGCCAGGGGCTCCTCCCAAGCCCTTGTGACCCCTGAGGAACAGATCCTCAAACAGCCTTAAGAGTAAAAGTAAATTGGTTTATCTGGGCCAACTGTAGGGTCTTAAACACCCAAAAGGGAAGTATAAACAAAAGTTAAAGGGGTCAATATAATTTTTTAAGAGTCCATGTATATAGCTGAAGGCTACATAACAAGAAACAATGCCAGACAAGAGATACTTTCCTTTGAGTTATTGGCCAGGGTGGCCCAAAAGACTCCCAGACAGTAACCCAGCATAGAACTGGGAAAATGAACAGCAGACCCCAATCTTATCTAAAGGAATATTGACAACTGCTGCTAGATGAGGAAGAGCTGATCTTCCTAAAACAAGGAACTCTAGATAGGCTGACTAGATTCAGCAGACAGACCAGCACTGGGGAATGGCTAGAGGTACTGACAACACAGTGGACAGCAACAGGGATGACAGAGTATATGGGCTCTAGTGGGGGGGGGGGCTATGGGAGGGTGCCATTTGGGGACTGGGTATATAGATGAATAAGATTGTTTGGGATGTTCTGTATGATATACACACACACAAAAATCAACAAATTTTTAAAAACGAGTTGTATTTGAGAAAGATGCATAAAAATTTACTTGAAGTTAATTAGTAGAGGTGATAAACATTACCTGATGACTTTATATCCATACTCAGATGCCAAGGATCTGAGTGTAATCAACCGTGACTAGTAATAATCAGATCTATAGAGATTAAAAACACATGCGCAAACATCTTAATGTCAATTGCATTACAAATGAATTTTTCTGTATGAAACTGTGTATTTTAATAATGAAATGGAGATTTTTTTTAAAGATTAAAACCTCATTTAATTTTGAAAAAGATGCATCTTAGCTCACACTGGTTGTTCTTGCCGAAGACCTGGGTTAAAATCCCAGCACCCACATGGCAGCTAACAACTATCCATCACTCCAGTTCGAGGGGATCTGACAGCCTCTTGCCATGGGCATTGGCAGGCATAATACTCATACACATAAAATAACAATAAATAATTTAAAAAACAAAGAAACAAACAAACAAAAAACAACTCATCCAGGGGCTGGAGAGGTGGCTCAGCAATTAAGAGCACTGACTGCTCTTGCAGAGGACCCGGGTTCAGTTCCCAGCACCCACATGGCGTCTACAAACCATCCTTAACAAGTTCCAGGGGAATCTGAAGCCCTCTTCTGACCTCTGCGGTATTGCACAACATGGGTGAACTTACACACATGCAGGCAATACTCTCATTCACATAAAATAAAAATAATAAATTATTTTTCTTTTAAATGTGTATTTAGGCCAGGCATGGTGGCACATGCCTTTAATCCCTGCACTTAGGACGCAGAGGCAGGCGGATCTCTGTGAGTATGGGTGCACTTACATACATGCAAGCAATATACTCATACACATTATAAATAAATAAATAAATAAATAATTTTAAAAACTCATGCAATTTTATGTCTTATAGGGTTTATACTGAGTTCAATATTGTATAACTGTATTAATTCAACTATAAACCTAAAAATTTACAGCCACTTTTGAAAGAGATGTATCTTTGCTCTGGAAACTGTTATTGAGTATGTTAAGGCTGAAATGAAATGCTGCTTCTAATCATGTGGTTATTAAATAAATAATTTTAAAAAACCCCAAAATCAAAACCAAAGCAAACTAGAATGAAAAAAAGGAGAGAGAGAGAGAGAGAGAGAGAGAGAAAAAAAAAAGCCCAGCTTGGTGAACCCATATATCCATAGATGGGCTCTTACAACAAGAAAGAGAGTGTAGGTAAAAATTATATCTAAATAAAATTGTGGGCTTTAGACACTGACACTCTATCAATATTGGTTCATTGATCATATCCCAAAACACCCAATGTATTTAAGACTAGGCTACCAGCTTGGGACCTATGAGGAAGCAATAGAAACTTTAAGAAGCAGAGCCTAGGGAGAAATCTTCCAGCATTGAGGTGTGCCCTTGAATGGGAATTTTGGGACCCAGCCCCTTCCTTAATGCCTTAATGCCTTAAGGTAAATAGCTTTATTCTACCCTACAGTGACTGCTGTGATACACTGCTGTGATATGCTTCCCAGCCACATGTTAAAAAGCAACAAGGTCAATCAATCATGTCAGAAACATCCAAAGCTCTGAGCCATATACCTTGTGTCTTTATAAGTTGTCTTGGTGTTTGTTATAGTGACAGAAAGCTAATATATCATACTAATATAAGATATTACTTTGCATTTCCCTAATTACTAATGATGTTGAACACTTTTTTAGATGTTTCTTAGCCATCTTTATTTCTTCCTTTGAGAACTCTGTTTAGATCTTTAGCTCATCTTTTAAGTAGGTCATTTTCTTTCTTGCGTCTTTTCTGAGGGTTTTCTCTTCACTTTTTTGCTTGTTTCTTTTGCTATACAGAAGCTTTTTAGTTTAATGAGGTCCTATTTGTTGATTGTTGACCTTAATTCCTGAGCAACTTCTATCTGATTTAGAAAATCCTTTCCTACACCTATATCTTATAGGTTACTGTCAATATTTCAGGGTTTCCAGTTTCACACTGAGGTCTTTGATCCATTTAGAGTTGACTTTTGTGCAAGGTGAAAGATAAGGATCTGGTTTCATTCTTCTACAGGTGGAGGTCCAGTTTTGCCAGCACCATTTGCTGAAGATACTGTGTTTCCTCAATTTGATGTTCTGGGCACCTTTGTCAGATATCAAGTGTCTGAATTGTGAGTACTCATGTTTGTGTCTTCAGTTATGTTCGATTGATCTTTTATTTATTTATTTATTTATTTATTTATTTATTTATTTATTTATTTATGGGGGCATGCCATACATAGTTCATGTGTATAAGTCAGAGAACAACTTGTGAGAGCTGGTTCTCCCCTTCCATTATGTGGGTTCCAGGGTTCGAACTCAGGTCATCAGGCTTGATTGGCAGCAAGCACCTTTCCCCACTACACCAACTCCCTGACCCTGCCTATGAGAACTTCACTATGTTGTCAATTTTTCTGTAGACTTAAAACTTCTAAAAAATAGTCTTTTATTTTTAAAATGATACATGTTTTAGCAAATGGCAAGGAGGTTGGCTAAAGGGAAGTCGTGGCAGGCTGAAGCCTCAGAGATCACCCATCTCTGTTGTTGCATCTAATATTTCTGCTGTAGAAAGATCATTAGGGAAAGAGAAATACAACCTCTCTTTAAATGACTGGCAATTAGGATTATTTTGTTTTCAGCATCAATATAAGGGCAAAGACACCCACGTGGCTTGCAGGGATGGGAGCTGGTCATGAACTAAGCTGGGCTGCTCGTCCCTCAGCAGTGGAGGGGTGAAGGGGGCCTGTGGGAAACTGGGAAAGCCTTGCTGAAAGAGATAGCAGATACTGTGCTCAGCTGACTATAGCCACAGGGGAGAGAGGACCCAGGACTTCCAGATCTTTCTATAATTCAAAGAAACATTCATGTAGATCTTCATGTGATATCTCCTGATTCTTGAATGTTGCCAACTAATTCTAAGTTGTTTTAAATTCTGCTTACTATTTAAACACTATACATGCAACTTGCCCTACAAAACAAGTGTATGAGGCACATCTGGTCTGAGTTACTCTAATCAGAGTTCCTTAAAGTCTAGATAATCTGGTTTATTCTTCATGTGCCCCACAAGACCTATCATGGCACCTGCTATGTAATTGGTGCTCCAAAACACACACATAACAAACAAAATGATTCAATTAGAATGAGACACACACAAGTTAACAATTGATGGTCAAAGGGATGAAGAGGAAAGGCTGCAAAGGAATGCACAGGTTGGCTTTTGCTTAGACTTTGGAGCTCCAGTTGAATGCCTTCACTCCATGATCAAGGAGCTATTATTTGGATTCTCCCAGTGGCTAAGTATGACTCTTTAAGAACGGGGGAAATAGGACTGGAGAGATGGCTCAGCAGTTAAGAGCACTGGCTGTTCTTGCAGAGGACCTAGGTTCAGTTCCCAGCACCCACATGGCAGCTAACAACCATCCATAACTCCAATTCTAAGGAATCCAATGCCCTCTTCTGACATTCTCAGGCACTGCATGACACATATGTACTTATATACATGTAGGCAATACACTTATACACATAAAAATTCAAAATTGTTGTGCTGGACAGCTTTGGTTATCAACTTGACACACCTGGGTAAAGGGAGCTTCAGTTAGGGAATTGCCTTCATTGGTCTGGCCTGTGACCATGTCTGTGGGGTATTTTCTTGATTTTTTAATGATGTAGGAGGACCTAGCCCACTGTGGGTGGTGCAACCCTGGGCAGGTTGTTCTGTACTGTATAAGAAAGCAGGCTGGAGAGGCCCTGTCCCAAAAAGACCAAAAAAAAAAAAAAAAAAAAAAAAGGCAGGCTGAAGCAGCTATGGTGGTGTACACCTTCAGTCTCAGCACTCAGGAGGCAGAGGCAGGCAGATCTCAGTGAGTTCAAGGCCAGCCTGGTCTACATAGTGAGTTCTAGGACAGCTGGGGCTACAGGGAGACCCTGTCTCAAAAAGACTAAAAAGGCGTGGTGGTGCACGCCTGCCTGTAGTCCCAGCACTTGGGAGGCAGAGGCAGGTGGATCTCAGTGAGTTCAAGGCCAGCCTGGTCTACATAGTGAGTTCTAGGACAGCTGGGGCTACAGGGAGACTCTGTCTCAAAAAGACGAAAAAAAAAAAAAAAAGAAAGAAAGCAGGCTGAGCATGGATCAGGGGAGCAAGCCAATAAGCCTCCCTGGCCTGTGTGTCAGCTCCTGCCTCCAGGTTCCTGCCCTGAGTTCCTACCTTGGGCTCACTGAGAACTGTGACCGGAGAGATGTAAACCAAATAAACCCTTTCCTCCCCAAGTTGGTATTGGTCATAGTGTTTTGTCACAGCAGTTGAAGGCAAACTAGAACAGAAATAAATAAAATATTAAAAATAAATAAATAAGAGCCAGGCGAGGTGGCGCACGCCTTTAATCCCAGCACTCAGGAGGCAGAGGCAGGGGGATCCCTGTGAGTTCAAGGCCAGCCTGGTCTACATAGTGAGTTCCAGGACAGCTGGAGCTACAGGGAGACCCTGTCTCAAAAAGACCAAATTAAATAAATAAACAAACAAATAAGGTAAATAAAAAGAAAAAAGACATAGTTACCTGATGCTTAAAATGTCTGCTGAAAGGTGACATGGATCACTCATACACTGCATTGACTAAAGTAAGTGTGCCTCTTCAGAGGAGGGGCATGTACTCCTTCCATAGGGAGGTAACATACTATCACTCAATTGGCTTTTTGCCTGCTGATAGTTGGCCTATTTCTAGGACTAATGTCATTTCAATAAAATAGGTGAGGTAAGTCAGAATCAGTCTAAATTGTCATTTATCACAGGAGTACCATACCCAATGCCTACTGGTAGATCAAAGAGGTAGTCTGAGTCCCCAGAGAATAGATTTGCTGCTTAGAGCTCACATCCAATAACCTCAGTTAAAATTATTTTCTTCTTCCACTGCACAGTTAATCTAGGAAAGGCTGGTATGCCTGTGCTAGTTCATTTTTTAATGTCAACTTGACTGAGCCCAGATATTTACTTGGGTTCTTCATTTGAACAACAAAAGAAAAGAAAGCTGGTCATGGTGGTGCATACCTGAAATCTCAGCACCCAGAGACTGAGACAGGAGGACTGTAAATTGTAGGATAATCGGCACATAAAGCAAGACCTAAAAAGCGGGGGATAAAGACCCTAAAAGCGGGGGATAATGAGTGACTCGAGTATCTATTCCAATATCCCCAATGATGCTGCATAACCTGCATCATTACACACAGGGAAGAAGTTAGCTCCTATTATACTAAGGGTATAGTAGGCTTTTAGGGCTTACTTCTATCATGAAACATAAGCTTGTTTATATTTCTTATGAAGAGTCAACCCACATCAGAGTCAGGAAATTTAACACTAATGTCTAACCCTCAAGCCCCATTCAACTTTTGCCAAATGTCCAATAGATCCTTCATTAAAATAGGATCTAATTCAGAATAGCATATAACATTTAGTTTTCATGGTAGGAAGGGGCATGTGTGTCATAGCACATGTATGGTGGTCAGAGGACAAACTTGGACATTAGTCCTCACCTTCCACTTCATTTGAGACAAGGTAGGTCTCTCTCTCTCTCTCTCTCTCTCTCTCTCTCTCTCTCTCTCTCGATGGTCTTTGTTTTTGAGTCAGAATCTCCCTGTAGCCCCAGCTGGCTTGGAACTCACGATGTAGACCAAGCTGGCCTCTTGCATTAGTTATTTTTCTGTTGCTGTGATAGAAACACTGACCAAAGCAACTTATAGAAGGAAGTTTATTTGAGCTTACAGTTCCAAAGGGGCAAGAGTCCATCATGGTGGGGAGGCATGGTGGCAGAGGTGGCTGGAGGAGTGGAAGCTAGGTTGGTTGGAGAGTCTCCTGTCTTTGCTTCTCATCTTTCCCTAAGAGCTCTAGGATTACAGGTGTGTGCTTCTGTGTCTCACTTGACGTGGGTTCTAGGGATCCAAACCCAGGTCCTCATGCTTTTGAAGCAAGCACTTTGTCCACTGAGCTATCTTCCCAGCCCCCTGTTTTTCATGCCTTTTAAATCTCCTTCACATTGGAACAATTCTTCAAGTCTTCACTTTGATATCCTTGAACTTTTTGTTGATTACAAGCTGATATTTTGTTAGACCTTCAATTTTGTTTCTCTGCTGTTTTCTTCTGATTAGAGTTGTGTGATCCAGAGGTGATGAGCCTTTCCATTCACACACGGCCAGATGGTGCTTGGTTTTACTCATTCTATCGGTGATGACATTCCTTTGATCGCTTAATTGAAGTGGGATCTACCAGGCTCCTCCACTGTAAAGTAGTACTTTTTCCTTTTGTAATTAATACAAGTGTTGTGAATACTTTGAAACTCTACAAACAGTCTGCTGTTCATCAATTTACTTATTTATTGCTACTCATACTATTTTCCTAGTCCCCAGCCCTCCTTCTCCTTTTGGTGATGGGAATCAAACCTAGGACATCACTAGGTAATGTACTGTATCACTGAACATAATCTTTTTTCTTTTTTTTTTGGCTTTTTGAGACAGGGTCACCCTGTAGCCTCAGCTGGTCTGGAGCTAGCTATATAGACCAGGCTGGCCTTGAACTCACAGAGATCCACCTGCCTCTGCTTCCCAAGTGCTGGGATTAAAGGCTTGCACCAGCCACCACACCCAGTGAGCATAATCTTTTCTAGTTAATTCAATGGGTTCCTCTCCCTGTCCTTACTCTTCATTCTTACCCCTCATTCTTTCTGTGCTAAAGATTGAACCCAGGACTTTTTTCATGTAAAAGACTTGATCTACCATTAAAATATGTCCTTAGCCCTGGCTTCTCCCTTCTTCCCTTCCTTCCTTCCTTCCTTCCTTCCTTCCTTCCTTCCTTCCTTCCTTATATATGTATTGTGCATGTGTGGTATATGCATGTATGTGCATGTGTGTGTATGCAGGTGCATTTGCCTATGCTCACATGCAAAGGCCAGAGGGAGGACGTTGGTGTCTTTTATCACTCTCTACGTATCTCTGGAGACAGTCTCCCACTGAATCTGAATAGCCCTTCCCCCATTTGGCCAGGATCCCAGGATCTACCTGTCTTTGTACCCCTGCATTGGGTTACAAGGCAGGTAAAATGCCTGACTTGTACATGGGTGCTAGGGATTCAAACTCAGGTCCTTAGGATTGCACAGCAAGTGTTGTTACCCATTGAGCCATTTCCCCAGCTTTTCCTTTCCTTTCCTTTCTTTTTTGCTTCCTTCCTCCCTCGTCTTTCTCCTCCCTCTCTGTGAGATAAGGTCTTACATAGACCAAGCTGTCCTCAAACTCACTACACAGTTAAAAATGGCTTTGAACTTCTACTCCTCCTGTCTCCACCTCCTGAGTGCTAGGATTACAAGTATGCACTACTGGTCAGGCTGGTGGCGCAGGCCTTTAATCCCAGTACTTGGGAGGCAGAGACAGGCAAATATCAGTGAGTTAAAGGCCAGCCTGGTCTACATAATGAGTTCCAGGACAGCTGGGGCTACAGGGAGACTCTGTCTCAAAAAGACCAAAAAAACAAAAACAACCCCCCAACCCCAAAAACCAGGTATGCACTACTGTGCCTGATTTATTTAGTGCCGGGAAGCAAACCCAGGGCTGTATGTATGCTAGGCAAGCACTCTATCAACTGAGCCGCATCCCCAGGTGCTTAGAATTTATTTTGATTGGCTCAAATTGTGCTGGCTCATAGGTCCTCCCCCCACCCCACCTCTAGCCTCCTTCCAATGAATGGACTCTGAGTATGTTGTCCCAAACACTTATGCTCAAGTGACCCTCCTACTTCAGCCTCTCAATTAGCTGGGACTACAGACATACAACTCTGACCCTACTTCCTACTTCATAAGTTATTTGGTTATGTCCTTAGCATTCTCTGAGAAAGTACTCACCATTCTGGTGCAAAAAAGATGTTTGGGACTCATTTTCTATGTTTCCTGATCCCAGCCTAAAACCACCATGTCTCTAAAGAGCTGTTGTTTCCTTGGGGGAAAAGGTATTTGTGGGTGCTATGTATCCTTAAGCCAAGATCAAAGCTCATTGCTATTAGGATTCTGATCTTCTCAGGCCTTCCTAGTGAGTTGTAAGAGTGAATGGCTTATGACTCCCAGAGTACAACAGGGGACACATGTATACACACACACACACACACACACACACACACACACACACACCCCTCTCACTTTCTATTTCCATATCTTGTAAACCATGAGTTTATACCTGTACCACAGAATTTGTTCATTTTCTCCTTTGCATATTTATCTTACTCTTCTGAGAAACCTGGGTTCCATTCCCCTGTTCCTCCTCTTCTCATATACTTTTTGTATGTTCTGGGAATTGAAGCCAGGGCCTTGAACATGTTAAGCACATGCTCTATCACTGAGCTACATCTCCAATCCCCCTTTATTCTTTTGTGTGTGTGTGTGTGTGTGTGTGTGTGTGTGTGTGTATGTGTATTTATATTGGGGGCAGTGTATATGCATGCACTTGGTTGTAGAGGCTAGAGAATAACCTTGGGTATAGTTCCTTAGGAGCGCTCTATCTTCTTTTTGGGACAAGGTCTTTCACTGGCCTGGATCTCTCTTGACAAGTAGACTCAGATAGCTGCCCAGTAAGTCCCAAAGATCTGTCTTCACTTACCCAGTGCTGAGATTACAAACTGCTACACCAGCTTTATTTTTTTTTACATTTTTTACATGATTGAGCTCAAGTCCTCAAGCTTTCAAGGCAAGCACTTTACTGATTTAGCCCTCCCCAGCCTCCTCTCCAGATTATTCTTAGTGTTGAGTCCCCTGAGTGTTGTCCATCACCCAGTACCGCTATCACCCTGGCAGGAGTAAAGAGCCCTTCCTCAAATACAGTTGAGTTCCAAATCCCATGTCAGTCTGCCTGTTCCACAGGGGTGCCTTCTTCATTATCCTTGGGCTCTGAAAGCCCATACCAGGCCAACCCTCCATTGCTGTGCTGTGCAGTGGTCTTGAAACAGTCTACAAATTCACTGATACATTCCCATTCAAAAGGTGCAATCTAATTCCACTCCCTCTATTCACCATGGGCTAGATTTAGTGACTCACTTTGAATGAATAAAATATGATGGAAATGATGCTATCTGACCTTCTAGCTAGATTGCAAAGGGGATAACCTCTTCCTGGCTCACTCTGTGGGATCATTCACTCTAGGAGACACCAGTTGCCATGCTATAAGGACACACAGCCATCTTACAGAGGAGACCATGGGTAGAGAGGCCCATGTGAAAAGAAACGAAGTTGCTAACCCCCAGATTCCTAGGTATGAGTGAAATTTGTCACCTTGGAAGCAGAGCTACAGCTTCCATTGCAACTTCAGATAACTATAGTCCTCACCCACAGGGTCTGGTAGCCAAGGCCCAGACATTGCAGAACAGAAACAAGCCATTCCTGCTGGGCCCTTTCTAAATTTTTGACTCACAAACATATGACATAATAAAAGGTTGTTCTTTGGACCTACTATATCTTCAGATAATTTCTTACAGAACAGGACATAACTCATACACTTTCACTGCCCTGGTCAGGCTATTATCCTCTCAATGTTTCCCTGAGTCTGATGTGTTACAGGCTGTACCCAGTGTCACAGTTTTGGGAAATGGGACCATCTGGGGGTTGGTGTTTAGTTTATGGGTCTCTACCCTCATGAGAAAATTGGTGCAACTGCAACAGGATTGGGAACTGTATTCCTTCTCTCCTTCCACCTTCCACCAGGTGAGGGTACAGCAAGACGGCCCTCATCAGATACCAGTATCTTCATCGTGGGCTTCCCAGAATCCAGAAATAGGAGAACTAATTAGTTCTTAATTCTGCAAGCAAAAAGCAAAATGAACTGTTAGGTTCCCATGCCCTCATGTAGCTACTTCTCTGGAACAAGGCCTTCCTTCTCCTTCCTAGCCTTGCTCATCCTGAGCTGGGTCACCGTCTTATGTAGATGTCCTCCTCACCCAGCTTTCCTAGCCAAGCTGCCCTCCAAACTGAATGCTGTGCTCAGTCCATCTGGCTTCAGTATTCTACCTGCACCTCACTGTTCCCTTCCCTCCAGGTACACATGCTTTCTTGGCTCTGTTCTATTTGTACTGTTAAGATTAAAGTTTTGGGGGCTGAAGAGATGGCTCAGCAGTTAAGAGCACTGGTTGTTCTTGCAGAGGACCTGGGTTTTGTTCCCAGCACCCATGTGGCAGCTAACAACTGTTCTTAAGTCCAGTTCCAGGAGATCCAACAACCTCTTCCAGCCTCCGCAGGCATCGCATGCATGTAGTGCACTTACACACATGCAGGCAAAACACTTAGACACATAAAAGAACATAAATAAGACTGAGTGTTTTGGAAGGGAAGAAGAGATGAAAGGGAAATCAGAATGAAGGGCAACGGTTAAAAAAAAAAAAAAAAAGAAGTTATGACCGTGTGCTTACCAACCTCTTAAATTGTTCAGCAGAGTTCAAAGTAACAGAGCCGTCCACAGTGCTTGTTCATTCCTGAGATGCTGTTTTCTGGTGACAGCCCTGTGTTCCCCAGAACCTTCTCTCAGTAGATACTTCATTAAAGGCAGCTCTAAGCAATGGTAAAATTGTTTATTTAATTGTGCCACATGCTATAGCTAAAAAGTTTCCATCCCTTAAATCATTATCTTATTAGTTATATATTGGTGCATAGCAAATTACCTGTCCCTTAGGGATGCAGAGGAGTTTGTGCTTGCTATCTCAAAGCATAGATGGGTTTCCAGACAAGGTTGTCTGTGTCATCTATGCCAGGGTCCTTCATGAGGTAGCAGTCAAGGTATGAATTGTGACTGTGATCTCATCTGAACACTTGGTTGGGGAAGGAAACCATGTCCAAACAAGGTTCTTGACAGAATTCATCTTCATATGAGCCACTGGTCAGAAATTGCTTTCACCAGGCATGGTGGTGCATGCCTTTAATCCCAGCACTTGGGAGGCAGAGACAGACAGATCTCTGTGAGTTTGAGGCCGGCCTGGTCTACATAGCAAGTTCCAGGCCAGTTGAGGCTACAAGGAGACCCTTGTCTCAAAAAGACGAAAAACAAAAACAAAACAGAAATCACTCTCAGTTCCTTGCCATCTGTTTTTTTGTTTTGTTTGGTTTGGTTGTTGGGTTTTTGTTTTTTTTGAGACATGGTCTCCCTGTAGCTCTAGCCAGCCTGGAACTCATTATGCAGACCAGGCTGGGTGGGCTCTTTCTCACAGAGATCTGCTTGCCTCTGCCTCCTGAGTGCTGGGATTAAAGGAATATGCTACTGCACCTGGCAAGTTCCTTACCATTTGGAACTTTCCAACACACCATCTTGTTTCATCAAAGTATACAAACAGTGGGAAATGAGAGGTGCCACATGACTGTAATCCCAGCACTTGGGAAGTAGAGGCAGGAGGACCAGGAGTTCAAGACCAGCCTGAGCTATATGAGGCCCTGTCTCAAAAAGGAGGGTGGGGTGGAAACGAGTGAAAGAGGAAGATAAAAGTCAGTCTTTTATAACCTGATCTGAGAGTGTCACCTCATCACTTCTGTCCTATTCTGTATTTATTAGAAGCAAGTCATGAGGTCTGGATTACAGATGAGCATGAGGATGAGGTGGCAGGGGTTTTGAGAGCTATGGTAAAAGCCACCTACCACAGTTAACCTTAGCCCTAACTAGAGAAAATGAATTTCTCTGAGAATCTATTGCTTATATTCTCAATACTTCATATGAGCTGCTGGTTTAGTCAAAGTTCTTGGCTGCAAAATTAAAAACTAACTCTAATTCACTTAAGCAAAAAATAATCTCTGTGAAATAAAGCTTCGAGTTCTAAAAAATTCTTGATACTCCCAAAACAACCTCTAAGTGTGTATGTGTACGCTTTTAATGAATGAGTTAGAAGATAAATTCATAAATTAATGAATTAGCTATGCGGTAGTTAATGAATGTCATCTGGTGGCATATTTAGCTTGAGAAACCCTTAAGCACTGGGGACTATTCCTACAAAGCTGTTTTTTAAAAGAGGATAGTGGAACCAGAGAGATAACCAAAACAGTAAAATGTTTGTCTTGCAAGCATGAGGACCCTAGTTAAAGCCCCCAAGCCCATATGTATATATACATACACAGGCATACTGGCTTGTTTTTGATCCTAAGGCTAAAAAGAGACTTAGGCAGATTCCGGTGGCTTGCTGGCTAGTTAGCTTACCCTGCTTGGCAAGCTCTGTGCTAATGAGAGACCCTGCCTCAAAAAACAAGGTAGACAAACAGCTCATGAGGAATGACCCCTGAGGTTGATCTCTGGCCTCCACATGTACATGCACACACAGGCATGCACCTCCCCCAAACACACGTACCTGCACACACATGAAAATTCATGCAGAAACAGGATATCTACATTTATTCTCTTGGAATGTTGTCAACAGTAAGTTATTACTAAATGAAAAAAAGTAAGTTCTAGAATATTATTTAAAATTCAGATATATTTAGTTTGAAGAAATCATTAATTTCTCAGGTGTTGGAGAACATAATGAAGGGCAAGGTCATAGTGGGACTATTAATCAAATGAAGTTGTAGGTGTTTTAAAGAGAATTAGAGAAGAAAAGTCTCCTAGAAGACACTGGACACATCCAAGAGAATCTTTGGCTCTAGCAGTCCTATAAAGAAAAGAGTTCATCACTTTTTTTTTTTTTGGTCTTTTTGAAACAGGGTCTCCCTATAGCCCCAGCTGGCCTAGAACTCACTATGTAGACCAGGCTGGCCTCAATCATCACTTTAAAATATTTTATTTATTATTTTTATCTTATGTGTATGCATGTATTGCCTGCATGTATGTAAGCATACCTGTGTCGTACAATGCCCGCAGAGGACAGAAGAGGCTCTCGGATCCCCTGGAACCGGAGTTACAGACAGTTGTTAGCTGCTATGTGGGTGCTGGGATTTGAACCCAGGTCTTCTGCAAGAATAGTTAGTGTTCTTAACCACTGAGCCATCTTTCCAGCCCAATCATCACTTTAAAAAAAAAAAAAAAAAGACAAGGTTTCATTCCTGGTTGGCCTGGAATTCATATGTAGACAAGGCTGGTCTTGAACTCACAGAGATCCTCCTGCCTCTGCCTCCAGAATGTTGGAATTAAAGGCGTGCACCACTTTGTGTGGGGAATTCATTAATTTTAATGTTGTGCATATATTACTGCACAACATTAGTGGCTTAAAAAAGCAACAATCACTTGGGACTGGAGAGAGATGGTTCAGTGGTTAAGAGAACTGGCTGCTCTTGCAGAGGGCCTGGATTGGGTTCCCAGCACCCACTGGGGCTCTAATGCCTCTTCTGGCCTCTGTGGGCATTGTACCTATGTGGTACACTGACATACATACATACAGGCAAAACACTCATACACATAGCATAAAAATAAATATTGAAAAAAAAAAACAGCAGTCATTTCCTTCTTTGTTTCTGACTATGGCTGAGCTCTGCTTGGCAGTTCTTGCTGGAATCTCCTAGGCAGCTGTTAAAAAACTTCAAGGCTCACTCACAGCTGGATCCACAGCCAGGGATCCTGTTGACTCCATATCGCTGTAACCTGACAGCTAGATTCCATGAATCCGTTTCCTAAGAGGGGACAGTGAGGCAGAAACTTTTCTGCCTCTATGACTCAGACTCGGGAATCGTGCTACCTCATTCCTTCTATATTCTATCAGGACCAAATTATACAGGGAAGCTCATATTCAAGGAAAGAGGAACGAAATCCCACTGCTTTTTTCAAGCTGGTCTATGACAGGTAATCCTCCTGCCTCAGCTTCCCAAGTGCTAGGATTATAGGTGTGCCTCTACCATACCACTCCTGGTTAGAAGAATCTTCAAGAATGTATGGACACATTTAAGTTGTTCTGTATAAGTAAAGGCTTCCTGGGCAAATGAAACAACAGCTAAAAACAGACATACCTGTTTCATTGCCCTTGGCAAAAAATGTGCTATTTACAAATTGAAGGCTGTGGCAACTGTGTGTTGAGCAAGTCTTTTGGTGCCGTTTTTCCAACAGCTCAAATGATTAAGGTATTTTACATTTTTGCACACTTAATACACTGAAGTGTAATGTGAACATAACTTGTAGGTGTGTGGGGAAACTGAAAAAGCCTCATGAGTTGGTTTATTCACTTTATTTCAGTGCTGTAGGATCAAACCCGGGAGATCTGAACCACACAGAATGAGGACACACGCCAGCTTCAGGGAAGACGGGCATGAGAATGGCCCCAGGGCATGGTGTGGCTCAGGGCACGGTACAGAAGAGCTTATTTCCTAAACCCAGAGCTGGACTTTGGCCCAAAAACTCAATTTGCTGGCTGCCCTGGGAGACTCAGTCTGAGCTGGCAGAAGCACTGCAGGCTTTAAATGCAGACAGACCTGTTTCCAGGCCTTGTTATGCCACCTACCAACACTTAAGCTTGGATGAGTTACTCCCTATCTCTTCAGGTAGCCTATCAGTCAGGGGCCTGGCAGAGAACAGATGACACACTCGATTGGGTAATTTGAGGCCGGTGTAATGTGTAATAAAGGTACTATTCACAAAGGTGAGGGGAAGGTGTAGAGTAACCACTAGGGAGACTGCAGTACCGTGAGACTCAAAGCTAAGGACAATGGGCTATGGCCTCCTTTGGGCCTGTGGGGGCCAGAGAAAGGAATGGTTTTCAGAACTTGGAGACAGAGAGACTATGTGAGGACCCACCCTGTGGAAATGAAACATCTTGCTGGTGCTGACACCCACTCAGGGGAGGCAGCACTGAAGAGGGAATTAGGCAACATTCCCTGTCTCCTCACCCTGGGGCTCCCCATTAGCCACACCCAAGAAGAAGTCCGAGAAAGGAGCTAGCTGAGACTGTCACAACAGCTCAGCCTCTAGGGCCACAAAGTGGCTGGAAATGGGTGAAGGGTCAGTCTGTCTAGGAGCAGAGAAACAGAAGATGCTTGGGAGAGATTGCACACACATGTACACACACGTACACACATGCACACACACACAAACACACACATGCATACACACACGTGACAATAATAACGTTTAAAATAAAAAATTGTGGAGTGATGGCTCAGTGGTTAAAAGCACTGGCTGCTCTTGCAGAGGACCTGGGTTCAGTTCCCAACACTCATATGGTGATGCCCAACCATCCTTAGCTCCAGATCCATGGGAGCTGATGCCCTCTTCTGGCCTCTGAAGCATTGCATGCACATGGTGCACTTACATACATACAGGCAAAGACTCATCCATATAATATAAAATAAAATAATCTTAAAAAAAAACAGAATTCAAAATTAAAATAAGTTCTGTAATGAACACCAGTTGGGTGTCCCTCATTCAAGTCAACTCAGCCACAGGTTGAAAGTCAAGTCTCCTAGCTTGCCCTCACACTTCAGATGACAGGACCAGGGCCAACCTCTAGAACTTCTGACTGACTGGCTATTATTTGGGATTCCCATGAGCCCTTCCTTGAGTTTTCATTTGTCAGAGCAGCTCACAGAACTCAGAGAAGCATATTAACTGTATATCATAAAGGATGTAACAAAGGATACAGATGAAGAGATCATGGAGTGAGATGTTGGGGTAGCAGTGGGAATCTTGCAAACCCTCTCCAAGTGTACCACCCTCCAGGGACCTCTATGTTTCAGCTATGTGCAAGCTCTCTGAAGCCTGTCCTTTGGGGTTTCTTCCTTGCACAGGTATGATTAAGTCACTGATTACTAGTGATCACCTCAATCTTCAGCCCCTCTCCCCTTTCTTTGTAAGGCAGAGCTGAAAGCCCCAACGCTCGAATCCTCTCTCGATCTTTCTATCAACTAATCCCATCCTGAAGCTTAAGTATCTCTGTGCTGTGGGCCAAAGCCAGCTCAGTGGCATACATATACCTGTTATTTCAGAGTCCAAGGGTCTTAGAAAAAGAGGACCAAAACCAAGCCAACCCAAAACATAACAAACCCAGGGCTGGAGAGATGGCTCAGCGGTTAAGAACACTGGCTGGCCTTGCAGAAGACCCGGGTTTAATCCCAGCACCCACATGGCAGCTAACAACTGTCCATAACTCCAGTTCCAGGGGATCCAACAGCCTCTTCTGATCTCCATGGGCATTGCATGACATGGGTGCACTTACCTATATGCAGGCACTACACATATACACATAAAATAAAAATAATTTTTTAAAAACCCACAGATTTTATAATTTCACACCATCTGAAAATTTGGAAGAAATTTCAAAAATTTCAAAATCACAGTGAGACAGGTTGCCTGATAAAAACAAGAACTGATATTTGGCTGTCACCCATCGGCCAGCCTCAAGAAGTGTTTGCTTCACTTTTGTCCTTCCCTTTTCTTATTGGAACTGTAATATAAGGATGGAAATGTATTTTTTAAGACAAATACCATTAAATTATATTATATGAAAAGAGCATATATTCAATTAAAATTTTTTAAATCAAATAAATTTTAAAATATTGTGAGCAACTCAAATTTCAGTGTTCCGAAATATTACACTTTACTGGAACATGACCGTGCTCATTTGCTTTCATGCTACAAAACCAGAGGTGAGTAATGGTGACAGAGACCATATGGTTTGCAGCTGAAAATATTTATTACCAGCCCTTTACAGAAAAGGTTTGCTGACCCCTGTTTTACATGACAGGAGATTTTTCTCAGTTTTATCTGTCAAGTCATCTATTAGGTTTTAAAACTTGAATTATGGGGCAGGTGTGGTGGCGCACACCTTTAATCCCAGCACTTGGGAGGCAGAGGCAGGCGGATCTCTATGAGTTCGAGGCCAGCCTGGTCTACATAGCAAGTTCCAGGACAGCTGGGGCTACAGGGAGACCCTGTTTCAAAAAGACAAAAACAACAACAACAAACAAACAAAAAACAACAATAAAAAACCCTTAAATTCTACATTAACTTGAAGAGCTGTCCTTTATTTTCTGAACTCTTCCTTTTGTTAAGTCATCAGGACTTTACATCTGTGTGACTGTCTGTCTGTCTGTCTGAATACAATCATTGACGTCCTTCCTCAGTAGCTGTCCACCTTTTGTTCCCCTCCCGACAGGGTCTCTCAAAGTCCTGCAACCTGCCAAGTAGCAAGTAAGGTAGGCTGGCTGGCCAGTGAGCTCCAGGGATCTGCTGGCTCTGCCTCCTGAGGTCTGTAATTTTAAGTGCATGCCACCAGACCTGGCTCGTTAGAGTGTGTGTGGGGTGGGTTCTGGGAAAAACTCAGGGCCTCATACTTGTTCGAGAGGCACTTTGCTGACCGAGCTGTGTCCCCTGTCTGCTTTTGTTTTGAGGATACAGAAAGTTGGGTCTTTTTAAAATAATTTATTGAGAATTTCATATAGGCATATAAGCATATAAAGTGTTTTGATCAGTCATGCCCACTCCCTCCCCTCCAACTCCTCCCATATCTCCCCATCACTTTTTTCTAATAACTTCACGTACTCTTCTCCCTCCTCCTCCTCCTCCTCCCTTTCTCCTCTACCCTTTGAGACTGCCTTGCTAATTTAATTATTTTAGGTTTTGTGGCATACAGAAACAAAAAAATACTAAGACACCTTTAATTCCAGCATTCAGGAGTCAGAAGCAGGTGGATCTCTGTGAGTTCAAGGCCAGCCTTGTCTATAGAGTTCCAGGACAGCCAGGACATTCCCCCTTCTGAAGAGGGCAAATGTATTTTTAAAAAATAAAATCACCCACAATCCTATACTCTAACACAGTCACTTTTGGGGGTCTGTGTTTTCGGGTCTTTGGTCAGGTGTTCATATTGTTATATAGTTGTAGGTAATTTTCTCTACTTGTGATGTTAGTAGTTCCTAGAGTGGACAAACAGAGGTGATCCCTCTCCTGCCCGTTTTATTAGTTAGTTGGTTAGTTTGTTGTGACAGGGTCTTGCCATGTAGCCCAGGCTGGCCTAAAACTCACTACCCAGCCTCAATTTTACCACAATCCCTCTGCCTCAGCGTCCCTAGTGCTGGGATTACAGGTATGACACTGTGCCTGACTTCTCCTGCTCATTTTAAAGGATAACAGTTAGTTCTCCTGTAACAATAGACAGGTTAACCAAAGAAAAGTTTAACATGTTTTTGGTTTTATGGATTATGGATTTATGTGTCATAGAAGACTTCAGATTGAAGACTCAACTACTATGAAAACGACGCTGTGCCCTGCTCTAAGTTCCTCCATATTGGACAGAACAGAAGCTTTCAGGCTGTGCCTTGCCCTGAGTGACTACATTTTATAAAAGAGCAATTTGCCTCATTTGGGGCACAATGATGAGACAGAATGACTTCTCAATTGTGACACATCTTGATTGAGTAAGTGATCAGCCATCATCTGTCCAGCACCATGTCACAAACTGATAGCCAACTTATTTACATAAATAAAATGTTCCCACCTATGCACTTATCAAATTAATTCAGGAACATATGGCCATTTCAAAACTATATGAGAAAATCAGCTTATAAGCTTATCAAATATGCCAGACCAATTAATAATGTAACCAACCCTCTCACCTGGACCCTATGAAAGAAAAGACACTGCACACAGGTGCACAGCAGCACCCACCAACCCATTATCAGGCCAGTCATGCATGTATCATGAGACCCATAAGTGGTGGGCTCCTGACTTTGTCCCTAGAACTTCAGCTCAGCAAAATCTCCCTGCTTGCCTACTTACTGGATTTGCCATTTGCCCAGACCCAGCCCTGCCACCTTGAACTTCTCTGTGTTTGTCTGGGCTTACAACCAGCTCTGTGCCTCAGAACAGCCCAGTGACTGGGTTCACCAGTATCTTATTTAACTAGCAACAGTGACTCCCTTTGCATCTGTATCTACTTTCTGTTCTTGCTTTCAATAAAGCTTCTTTGAACCTTGTAACGTCTTTAACCCTTTCATTGACATTATATACCTATTTATGTGCATATTATTGTTTGACATGTAATGTACAAACTGAGTTTAGTCAAGAGTGGAATAAAAGAACTTGTGATTACCAATGGCCATGTCTAGCAAGTGAAATCAGTAGTACTTGGTGATAAACGTGAAGGAAATTGACATGGTTTGTGAATTCAATATATTTTGACATTGTAGAAGGACACAAACATATCCACTTGTTTCTTTTTAAAACAAAATAGTTTATTATTTTTTTGTGTATGAGTGTGTTGCCTACATGTGTATGAGTGCACCCGTGTCACACAATGCTGCAGAAGTCAGAAGAGGGCTTCAGATTCCCCTGGAACTGGAGTTAAGGATGGTCCGTAGCCACCATGTGGGTGCTGGGAATCGAACCCAGGTCGTCTGCAAGAGCAGTCGGTGCTCTTAACCACTGAGCCATCTCTCCAGCCCCGCTACTTATGTTTCTAACATGGTATGTTCACAGTAAATACCCAGAGTGAACTATCCATTTTTATGCTTATGTTTGATGGTATATAGCTGAGTAGAAATATGATTGAACAACACATAAAGGGGTGTTCTAATTGTAATAGATTGGAGGGCTGGGGTGGGACTCCAATAAGGTGGTCTGTCCAGATTCTTCTTGGCTTCTTTTTGTGTAGCTCTTCTACACAAAGTGTATGGGTGTATTGCCTACATGTATTTAAGTGCATTCATGTCCTGCAGTGTCTGTGGATATCAGGAGAGGATGTTGGATTCCCCTGGAACTGGAGTTACAAATGGTTGTTAGTGGTCATGTGGGTGCTGGGAATTGAACCCCGGTCCTCTGCAAAAACAGCCAGTGCTCTTAACCACTGAGCCATCTCTCCAGCCCCAGCTCTTCCTTCTGGGTACGGCAAGATTCTTTCTGAAATGGGGAAGGGAGTGGTGAGGGCATGGACGACAGAAACGGAGGGCATCTTATGATCTACTATCAAACAAAGTAGGTCAGAGAATTTCTTTATGGCAAGCTTTTAAACAGAAAGGTGAGGGAAAGCTAAAACAATATTTTTAGGTTTTATGACTGGCTTTGGGGAAAAAGGTTCTCATTTCTCTGACCTGCCTTGAAGAAGAGGTATTTTCATTTCTATGGCTGGCCTCAGGGAGAGAGTGAGAACACGAAATGAAAGATAGGAGGCCAGCAAAAGGTCAAAGAGAAAACTTTGTTCCTGAGGGTGCTCCTAAGGACTTAACTTTGAGGAACCATTTTTCTAAGTCTCAACAGTTCAAGAAAGACTTCATAATTATCAGTCTTTATTGCTGCCTAGTAAACATTGAAAGAACATGACGTCTTTTATCAGGCAATGCCCTAATGTACATTTATTCTGTTCTGTATGGGTTTTGACTTGGGGTTTTATGTCTGAGGTTTTGTTTGCTTGCTTGCTTTTATGAAAAGAAAAAAAAAAAAAAAGTTCTTACCTCTGGGAGATGTAGCTCAGAGGCAGAACCTTGACCAGCATATATGAGATCCTGGTTCAACTCCTGGCTGGGAGGGCTGTTCTCAAGGACATTTTGATATTAAGCCTGGTCCTTTTAAAAAGATTCTCTGGGCTGAGTGTGATTAAACACGTCTTTAATCTCAGTACTCAGGAGGCAATGGTAGAAGGATCTCTGTGAGTTCAAGGCCAGCCTGGTCTACATAGTGAGTTCTAGGCTACTAGGGCTACAGAGAGATCTTGTCTCAAAAACAAAAATTATTATTGAAGCTGGAGAGATGGCTCAGCGGTTAAGAACACTGGTTGTTCTTGCAGAAGACCTGGGTTCAAATCCCAGCACCCACATGGCAGCTAACAACTATCTGTAACTCCAGTCCCAGGGGCTCTGATAGCCTCTTCTGATCTCCGAGGGCATTGCATGATGTGGGTGCACTTACCTACATGCAGGCAATACATCCATACACATAAAATAAAAAAATAATAATTAAAAAAAAAACCCAAAAGTTATTTTCTTAAAGTATCTGCTGTGTGCCTTCTGGGGCAGCATAAACAAATGTCTACTCGCCCCAGGACAGACAAAAGTGAACCAATTAATTTTAATGGGGTTATTTAAAGGAGTGTAATAGAGCAGTTACTTACAGGAACAGAAATGACTCAAAAGCAGCTTCATCACCAAAAGCCTACCCCAGCATGGGAGAGCTCACAAAAGCAGGAAACCTGGAGCATACTCACTGCACAGCCTGTAGGCAGCTCAACAGGTTGCAGAGTGTCCTCTCCAAGTAGCTCGATTAACCGAACATCTTCCAGGCAGCTTAGCTGGTCTTTACTTTTTCCTAGCAGCATGGCTTGACTGAGAGTGTCTCTCAGTAGTCCTGGAGCAGGAGGGGCCTAATGCACGTGGCCAATTTTAGGGACTTCCTGAAGCTATTTAGTTGTTTACTTCCTGAGCTTAAGGAGCTTCCCTGCAGGGTGGAATGTTTCACCTCCTCTCAAAACAGTCTGTTGGTGGAAGGGTTTATCTAAGAGGAAAGGCTACACAGCCTTTCTGAAGTGAAATTCTAGGATGCAGGCCCTGCCCTGAGGGAGGCCCTGCACCACCCCAGTGACCTCGGAGCTCCAGTGTTACAGCTCTTCTACTCAGCCCACTTCTGGGTGGAGCTCTCTGAACTTTACTGCTCAGGGTGCTTGCTTGATCCGTAAATCATTTGTTTACTCATTTAAATTCTGCTAAATTTAATTGATCTTAAATGCTTTTTTTGTTTGTTTGGTCTTTTGGAGACAGGGTCTCACTGTAGCCCCAGCTAGCCTGGCACTCGCTATGTAGAACAGGCTGGCCTTGAACTCACAGAGATCTGCCTGCCTCTGCCTTTTGAGTGCTGGGACTAAAGGTGTGCACCACCATGCCTGGCTTAAATACTTTTTTATTATCTTTGTTTTTATTTTATTTAAAGTAATTATTTTTAATTATCATGCAAGATGAGTCTAAGTTTTTTTCATACATGCACGTCATTATGTGTTGCTCGTATTTTTCCTCTATCACCTCTGTGGTGGTTTGAATGAGAAATACTACCCATTGGCTCAAGTATTTGAAGTTGGTGGCACTGTTTGAGAGTCCATGGAATCTTTAGGAGGTGGAGTCTTGCTGGAGGAAGTGTGTCATGGGGGTGGGCTTTGCCAGTTCATAGTCTCTCCCTACTTCCAGTTCCCACTCTCTGCTTCCTGTCTGCTGATGAAGATGTGAGCTCTCAGCTTCCTGATCCTCCCTCGGTGCCTGCTGCTTGCTGCCTTGCCTCCCCTGCCATGTTAGAGTCTCATCCTTCTGGAACTAACTGTAAGCAGCAATAAATCCTTTCTTCTGTGAGTTGCTTTTTGTCATGGTGTTTTGTCACAGAAACAGAAAGGTAGCTAATATACCATGCATGCCTTTCCTCCCTTTGTTCCCTCCAAATATGTTCACACACACACACACACACCTAGGTTCCGCATATGCAAGAGAGCATTCAGTATTTGCTTTTCTTTCCCCTCTCCCATTATCTTATTCACCCCTCCCAGCTCTCTTTACACCCCTCCCTTCCCCCAGCATAGCTCTCTACATTCATATCTTTAAAAATCTAGATTCTGGGGGCTAGAGAGATGACTCAGCAGCTATGAGCCCTGGTTGTTCTTGTAGAGGACCAGGGTTCAATTCCCAGCATTCACATTGATAGAATGTGTGAATTGCAGGAGAGCCACAGCCTCATTAGGAAAAGCTAAAAATCTCTTAAAGTGTCTAACTGGCCCTAAATTGGCAGCCTCGTCTTGCTCAAGCCTGGCTTTACTCAAGCCTTATCAACTGGTCACTCCCTGGACTGAGAGAGACTGTTTATGGAGCCCACCTGTCTCCTTTAGTATAGATAACTCACCTGCCTGCCTGAGAAAATGATCTTGGGAAAAGAGACCCTCAAGGACACCAGACCCTGGGATGGAGTTAACTCTTGTAGCTGTGTGCAGCAGAATTCCTATATAAGTCCAAACTGCTCCCCATTTCAGTGCAGATACTCATTCCATGAAGAAGAGCTTATCAGCCTTTGCTGGATTCCCTGAATCAAGTTGGGAGAGAGCACATTTCTTGCCTGTTGCAGGTCTGGCTCTGCCTCATATTTCTAAACTTTAAACTCCTTCCTTTTTCTGCCCTCCTAAATCTAACACAAAGCAGCTAACAACTGTCCGTAACTCCAGTTCCAGGGGATCTGATGCCCTCTTCTGACCTCTGAAGGGACTGCACAACAGGGGTGCATTTACATACATGCAGGCAATGCACTCATATACATAAAACAAAAATAATAAATAAAAAATTTTTAAATCTGGATTCCACATATGAAAGAAAATATGCAATATTTATCATTCTGATTTTGGCTTATTTCACTTGACATGATGGTCTCTAGTCCCTCTATTTCCCTGCAAATGACAGAATTTCCTTCTTCCCAGCTGAATAAAACTCCACTGTGTATATATAACACGTTTTTCTTTATCCATTCATCTGTTGATGGGCATCCACGTTGGTTCTATATCTTGGCTCCCACTTGTCAGTAGTGCAGCAATAAACATGGATATGCAAGTATCTCTGTAGTATGCAGAGTGTGATAACTGGGTCATATGGAAGTTCTAGTTTTAGTTTTTTGAGAAATTTCCTTGATGGCTGCACTAGTTTACACTCTCACCAGCAGTGTATAAGGGTTCCTTTCCATATCCTCACCAGGATTTGTTATCAGTTATTTTCTTCGTCATAGCATTATGACTAGAGTAAGAGAGAATCTCAGTGTACTTTGATTAATTAGTTAATTGATTGATTTTTGATTTTCTGAAATGGTCTCATGCAGCCCAAGATGGCCTTGACCTCACTGTGCAGCTAAAGGTGGCCTTGAACTCTTGATTTTCCTTTCTCTACCTCCCAGCTACTAAGGCTACAAGTTAAAACTACCAACTGGACTTCAATGTAGTTTTTATTTATTTATTTTTGTCTTTTTTTTTTTTTTAAAGACAGGGTCTCCCTGTAGCCCCAGATGGCCTAGAGCTCACTATGTAGACCAGGCTGGCCTCTAACTCACCGAGATCAGCCTGCCTCTGCCTCCCAAGTGCTGGGATTAAAGGCATGCATCATCATGCCCGGCTTTAGTTTTTAATTTGCATTTTCCTGATGACTAAGAATATTGAACATTTTTCATAAATTTATTGAATTTGTATGTCCTCTTTTTTAAAAAAATATTTTGTTATTTTTATTTTATGTGTATGAGTGTATTGCCTTCACCCATGTCATGCAATGCCCAGGGAGATCAGAAGAGGTCATCGGATCCCCTGGAACTGGAGTTACAGACAGTTGTTAGCTGCCATGTGGGTGCTGGAAATAGAACCCCAGTCCTCAGAAAGAGCAGCCAGTGCTCTTAACCACTGAACCATCTCTCCAGCCCTGTATGCCCTCTTTTGAGAACTGTCTGTGTAATTCATTTGCCTCTTTATTTGTTGGATGATAAGCTTCTTGATGTTTGATATTTTTAGTTCTTTATAGAAGTAGATATTAATTCTTTGTCAGATAAAAAGTTGGGAAAAAGCCAGGCATGGTGGTGCACACCTGTAGTCCCAGCACTCTGTGAGTTCAAGGCCAGCCTGGTCTACACAGTGAGTTCCAGGACAGCTGGGGCAACAGGGAGACCCTGTCTCAAAAAGACCAAAAAAAAAAAAAAAAAAAGTTGACAAAAATATTCTATCATTCTGTAGTCTGTCTCTTCACTTTGACGACTGTTGCCTTTGCTATATGGAAACTTAAATTTCATGTAGTCCTACTTGTTAATTCTTGGAATTTTCTGAGCCACTGAGCCCTTTTCAGAAAGCTCTTGCCTGTACTTAGACTTCAAAGTGTTGTTTCTGTGTTTTTCTTGAGAAGTTTCAAGGTTTCAGTCTTATATTAAGGTCTTTGATCCATTCTGAGTTGATTTTTGTGCAAGGTGAGAGATTCAGATTTAATTTTATTTTTCTATATTTGAATAGCCAGTTTCCCCAGCACTAATTGTGGTGGAAGCTGTCTTTTCTCAAATTTTTGTTTGTTTGTCTTTTTGAGACGGTCTCCCTGTAGCCATAGCTGGCCTGGAACTTACTATGTGGACCAGGCTGGCCTCAGTCTCACAGAGATCCATCTGCACTGCCTCCTGAATGCTGGGATGGGGAGCACTATCATACCCAGCACCAGTGCTTTTTTTTTTTTTTTAACGCTGTTGTCAAAATTAAAGTGTCTGTAGCTGTGTAGGTTTATTCCCGGTGCTCTCTTCTCCTCCATTGCTCTACGTGCCTGTTCAGGCTGATTTTGTTACTATGACTCTGTAGCACAATTTGAAATCAGGTATGAAAATACATCCAGCATTGCTCTTTCTGCTTAAGACTGCTTTGGTATTCAGGGACTTTTGTGTTTCCATGTGAATTTTAGAATTTGTCTTTTTCTATTTCTGTAAAGAATGGCTTGGAAATTGGACAGAGACTGCTGAGAACCTACAGATAAATTTCAGTTTCACAATAGTATTTTTGTCAATCAAGGAACATGGGAGGCTTTTCCATTTTTCTTTTTCTTTTTTGTCTTTTTGAGACAGGGTCTTCCTATTGCCCCAGCTGTCCTGGAACTCACTATGTAGACCAGGCCGGCCTCTAACTCACAAGGATCCACCTGCCTCTGCCTTCCAAGTGCTGGGATTAAAGGGGCTTTTCCATTTTCTAGTAGCGTCTTAATTTTCTTTCTTCCACGTTTTAAAGATTTTATTATAGAGGTCTTTCACGGCATTGGTTAAGCTTATTCCTAGATTGTTTTGTGTGGTTTGGTTTGGTTTTTGGCTATCATGAATGGGATTCCACCCCTGCCATGTCCTTCTGGGCAAGTTTGTTATTGGTATATAGAAAAGCTACTGGATTTTGTATGTTGATTTTACATACTTTGCTGAAAGTCTATATAAGATTTTAAGATCTAGGAGTTTTCTGACAGCAGGTTTCAGGATTTTGTTAAGCATCATAAATATCCTGTCACTTGGAAATAGGGATAACTTGACTCTTTCTTTCCTATTTGTGTCTCTTCTATTTCTTTCCTTTTTGGGGGGGTGGGGTGGGGAAGGGAAGTCTTGAGACAAGGTCTCACTGTAGCCCTCGCTGACCTGGAACTCGCTATGTAGGTCAGGCTGGCCTGTATCTCACAGAGATCCACCTGCCTCTGTCTCCTGAATGCTGGGACAGAAGGCACTCTCAGTAGCCCCAGCTGACCTGGAACTCACTATGTAGACCAGGCTGACCTTGAACTCACAGAGATCTCCCTGCCTCAGCCTCTGGAGGGCAGGGATTAAAGCCATGGGCCACCATACCTGGCCCCTCTTTTATTTCTTTATCTTATAGAGACTAGAGAGAGTAGGTAGCCTTGTCTCCCTCCCGACTTCAGAGGAAATACTTTGTTTCCCATCCCCCCCGCCACTTAGCTTAATGTTGGCTATAGGTTTATCATACACCGCCTTTATTATGTTGAGAGACATTCCTGCTATTCCTAGTTTTTTCAGGGGTTTCATCTTGAGGGGATGTTAGACTTTGTCAAAGGCCTTCCTGCATCTCTTGAGATGGTCACCATGTGATTTCTGTCTTTATGTAAAATTTTCTGTTTACTAGCAGTAAGCATTTCTCCAGAGCTGAATCTCAGGCACCTCAAACAAACAAACAAAAAACTAAGGTGTTTGTCAGGCATTCATGTGCCTGGTTGATGCCCAAGGACAAGATGTCTCTAGGAGCTCCACTTAGGGACTGTCCCTGTCCCTGAACTCCTGCCTGGCCTTGATCTTAACCATTCTGTGCTGGAAGCTGGTTCCTGCCTAGAACTTGCACCCGGTGTAGTTTCTGGATAGAGCTCGCTCAGAAGGGATTGTTTGTCTCAAGTCTTTTCATATGTTTGCACAAAGAACTTCCTCTAGAAGTTCTGAGAATATGAATTTTGGAGCCAGGATTGAGCAAATACAGCTAGCATGCCTTTCCTTGAAGGAATTCTGACAGTGGTCATCCTGCTGTCTGGGATTAGTGTCAGTTATGCCTCAAAATTCTCTCTCTCTCTCTCTCTCTCTCTCTCTCTCTCTCTCTCTCTCTCTGTCTTTTTGAGACAGAGTCTCCCTGAATCCCCAGATGGCCTGGAACTTACTAGGTAGACTAGGCTGGCCTTGAACTCACAGAGCTCTGCCTGTCTCTGCCCCCGAGTGCTGGGATTAAAGGCATGTGCCACCATGCCCCGCTTTTCCTGTTGTTGTTGTTTTTTGTTTTTTTTTTTAAAAAAAGACAATATCTTGTGTAGCCTATAAGTGGTCCTCCTAGAACTTTCCAAGTGTTGGAGTCACAGGCATTGGCTACCATCCTCAACTTTTTTTAAAAAATTAGAATCATTTTACCCTGGCTGGCCTCAAAATCCTGTGTTCAAATGATTCTCCTGTTTCAGTCTCTTGAGTAGCTGGGAATAACAGGCATGTACCTCGCTCAGCTCTTCTAAATTCCAGACAGTACATGAGTTTATAGTTCTTTCTTAGGTGCTGGGGTTGGCTTTGAGTATGCATGCTCCATCACCAATTACACCCACAGTATATAAAAAGCAATATCGAATTATGTGAAAAAGTTTACTTTCACATGTACTTAATCCTATAGGCACCCTTAAGATTTGACTTCCAATCAAATTAATCTGAGATTACCATCTACTTGGATCTGTCAAACTTTACAGCAAGCTTCAGATATCAGCCTTAGCAAGGACTCCTCTTGGATTTTCAGGTTCATTTCCCACAGTGCATCACACTAATATACACACCTCCACCTCCACCTCCACCACCACCACTACCCTAGTAGAATTCTATATTCTCATCTTTTTTTCCACCAATGATAAAAGGTTTGGATAGCCTAGCTAGGTTGTAGGCTTCTTCACTTACTGAGATTTCTGGGTAGAGAACCCTGACACAATCCAGATGCATGAACTAGGGTTATTAATTGCAACAACAGAAATCAACTCTGACAGGTTGAAGGATGTGCTATAAAATAAACGTAGGAAGAACTAGAAATGCAGGTATGGGAAACAGACAAGCCCAATGAAATCTCTAGTTAGAGCCTTAGCAAAAAATATGTTGTAAAATGTGCTTAGTAAAGTGAGGCCATTGCTGCAGTCACTTGGTTGCCCAATCTAACACCTGGAACATCCCTGTTGGACCAGCGTCAGCCCTGGACTCCCTATCAACATTGGTTCCAAGATATCCCCACTGCCCCAGAACTTGAACAGTGCTCTTACTGTTGTTGATAACTGTAGAGAAGATTCTATATAGCACAGTCTCCTATTCAGATTCCAAGAATGCAGCCAATTGATAGATCCTGTGTCCTACATGCTCATGTCCTATTTGCAAAGCAATGTGAAAGCAAGTATGGGAGAACTGTGCTAGATGCCGACCATATATCATATTACCTTAAGATGCACAGCAGCTACCCTGAAGATTTAAAGAAAAAAAAAAAACAGTGGATGAATGATCCCTGGTGCTGGCATTAAAAAGTGCGTGCTTGGATGGTGGTAGGTGTGTGTGTGTGTGTGTGTGTGTGTGTGTGTGTGTGTTTATTGTCTTCTCAGTAGATTCAAAGATACTGTGTTGGTTTTATAAAAAATTTTCCTTACAGGTGATACATTCATCTGGTTCAAATATCAAACAATATATACAGTTAATTAAGAAGGAGATGGGCTGGAGAGATGGCTCAGCAGGTAAAAGATATTTGCCCCCAAGCCTGATGATCTGAGTTTGATCACTAGGAAGAAGAGTGCTGACTCCCAAAAATTGTTCTCTGACCTCCACACACATACTGTAGCACTCATGTGTCCCCCCAGATCAATCAATCAGTGTAACAAAGACCTCTAGATAGGCTGACTAGATTCACCAGAAGAGAAAGTAGTGGGGAATGGCTGGGGGTGCCAACAACACAGCAGACAGTAGCAGGGATATCAGAGTATAAGGGCACTAGTCGGGGGAGGGAGGCTATGCGAGGGTGCTATCTGGGAATTGGGTGTAAAAAAAAATAAAATTAAAATTAAAAATTTTTTTTAAATTTTATTTATTATTTTTATTTTATGTGTATGCGTGTATTGCCTGCATGTAGGTAGGTGCACCTGTGTCATGCAATGCCTGCGGAGGTCAGAAGAGGCTGTAGGATCCCCTGGGACAGGCATCATGGACAGTTGTTAGCTGCCATGTGGGTGCTGGGATTCGAATCCGGGTCTTCTGCAAGAACAACCAGTGTCCTTAACCGTTGAGCCATCTCTCCAGCCCCAATGTAACTGTTTTAAACATTCATGTTTAGAACTCTCTGTTACACTCACATCCCTATCAAGTCCTACGTGCTTTCTGCAGTGAAACTAATTTATTATTTTATAATGAATCTTTCTGGTATGTATTATTCAAATAAAAATGTACAAACACATGTATATTCTTTCTCTCTTTGTTATAAAATAGGTGGTAACATGTTACTTTAACTGTTCTGCAATATTTTCTAGAGGACTTTGCAGATCAATATATGAGTCTTCCTCCTCTTTTCCTCCTCCTCCTCATCTTCTTCCTCCTTTTCTGTTGTTCCTTCAGTGCTAAAGATTGAAACTAGGGCCTTGGGCATGCTAGGCAAGCTCTATATTTCTGAGGTGTATCTCTAGGCTTTTTAATTCTTCAGTTTGAGACAGAGTCTCACTAAGTTGCCTAGACAGGCCTTGAACTTTCAGTCCTCCTGCCTTAGCCTCCTGAGTATCTGGGGTACAGGCCTGTACCACCAGTTCCCAGCTGTTACTCATTTTTTAAAAAAATTAATATATGCCAGGTGTGGTGGCACACGCCTTTAATTCCAGCACTTGGGAAACAGAGGCAGGCGGATCTCTGTGACTTCAGGGACAGCCTGGTCTACATAGTAAGTTCCAGGCCACCTGGAGCTACAGGGAGACCCTGTCCTTTTTCTTTTATTTTAGTTTTCTTATTTTTAAAATGTTTTATTTTTTAATTTTGTGTGTATGAGTGTATTGCTTGATGTGTGTAAGTACATCTATATCGTGCAATGCTCGGGGAGATCAGAAGAAGGCGTTGGATTCCCCTGTAACTGGAGTTATGTATGGTTGTTAGCTGCCATGTGGGTTCTGGGAATTGAACCTGGGTTCTCTGTGAGAGCAGTCAGTACTCAACTGCTGAGCCATCACTCCAGGACCTCCTTTCTTATTTTTAATGGTGGAAACAATATTACACTAAAACCGAAGTTTCTAGAAGAATCACTTGTTCTTACCCCTCTTGTATTGCTCCTCAAACTTGACCTTGGCCTCATGTCTGACCTTGTGTTTCAGAGCTGGGTCTCTAAAGAGGTCCTTGTTGACAACAGTTTTGTCCAAGGGGCTGTCCACAGAGTACCTGGTGGACATGAGGTGACTGTAGTTATAAACTTTAACGAAAGACTTGATCTTTGACCTCTTGGCGATTTTCTTCTTGCCCATGGCGGCTATCACTTTTGAGGGATAGCAGTCAATTCCATTCACCAGAGCATGGCTATAAGGGTGGTCTGAGGTGCCATACTCAATGTTCTTCACGATGATGGCTTTGCTTCCAGAGTGGCGTCCAGCTAGGACCAGCACCACCTTCCTGAGTTCCATGAACTTGCCCATTTCAGCAGCAACCAGCAGGCGCCCAGCAGAAAGGAAAGGAGACCCTGTCTTAAAAAGACCAAAAATAAAAATTAATTTGTATATATTTTTATTTTATGTGTATGAGTGTTTTGACTGCATTCATGTAAATGTGCCTGTGCCTGCAGTGTCTGTGGAGGCCGGGAGAGGATGTTAGATCCCCTAGCACTGGAATTATGTATGGTTGTTAGCCACTATGTGGGTACTGGGTTCACCCTGGGTTTAAAACCAGCCAGTGCTCTTATCCTCTGAGCCATTTTTCCAGCCCCCTCTTATTCATTTTTAAGGCAATTCTATCAGGTATATAGACTAATCATGCCTTTTTTAACCAAATACCAATAGACAATTTGGGAGAAATTCCAGAATTTTGCTTTTAAAAATAATCTTACAGCAGAGCATGGTAATGCCTGCCTTTAATTCCAGCACTCAGGAGGCAGAGGCAAGCAGAACTCTGCATTTTGTCTTATAATAAATAAACTAAAGTAAATATAGTAAATAAAATTGCATTAAGTAAAAAAAATTTAATTTGATTTTATAGTAAAAGTATTTCATTTTGCCTGTACACAGGAGTATTTGCTATGTACACTGTCAGAAGTAGAATTACTGAATCAAAGCATTTGCATTTGTAGTTTTGTTGGCTATTTCCAAATTCTCCTCTGTGGGAGGTTCTGTGTTGCGTCTTGACCAGCGATGCAGGAGCGTACTGCTTTCCCACAGCTCTTGGGGTATGCTGACAGCTTTTTCTCAAATTTTACCAATCTGATAGGTGAAGCCCATGATCTCAATGTGGTTTAGATTCACAGTTCTATTGGGTATGAAACGATATGTTCCTATGTTCAGGAGCAATTTGTGTTACCTTTTCTGAGAACCATATGCATTCCCTTTCTGCATCTTTCTATCACATGGTTAGTCTTGGACTTCCTGATTTCTAGAGGTTTCTCCGTTTTTAGAGAGTTTCGCCTATGTGATATAAGTTGCATATATTTAAAAAATGTATTTGAGGGGCTGGAGAAATAGCTCAGTGGTCAAGACCACTGACTGCTCTTGCAGAGGACCCAGGTTCTATTTCCAGAACCCACATGGTAGCTGACAACCATCTGTAACTCCATTTCCAGGGGATCCAACACCCTCTTCTGACCTCCTTGAGGATTGTATGACAGGGGTGCACTCACACACATGCAAGCAATACACTCATACACATAAATATTTTTTAAAAGAAATAAATAAAATTTAAAAAATAAAATTAAAAAAATGTGGCATAGCATCCCGCTGAGCAGATATACAGCCATTTATCCATTCATCAATGATGGACTTTTCTGCTCCTTCTATACTTTGGCTATTTGAATAAAGATATTAGGAATGTGCATGCATAAGCTATCATGTAGTAGAAATTGTTTTTCTCTTAGGGGTGCAGTTGCTGTCTCATTACAAGAAAATGCCTACTTTCACATGTGTATATAATCTGCCAAATTGTTTCCTAGTTGGTTTTAGCATTTTACATCCTTCCTAGAAATATATAAGAATTCAGGCATGTCTTTATAATCACAGAGTTGTTAGTCCTTTTGTTTTGTTAATTTTATTTTGTTTTTGAGACAAGATCTCACTGTGTACTCCAGGCTGCCCTCACACTCAAAATTCTCCAGCTTTGGCCTCCCAAGTAGTGGGATTGCAAGCCTGTGCACCACACTCATTGTGAGCCACTTAAAAATAATCAGTTAAGGGGCTGGAGAGATTGCTCATCACTTAAAAGCACTGCCTGTTCTTGTAGAGGACCCCAGTTGGTTCAGTTCCCAGAACCCACATGGTAGCTAACAACTGTCCATAACTCCAGTTCCAGGGGATCCAATGCACGGGCATTTACATAACATGCAAAACACTCATGTACGTAAAATAAAAATAAATTAATTAAAAATTTTTTAAATAATGAATCAAGACTGGCAAGACGGCGCCTGGGTAAAAGCACTTGCTGCTAAGCCAAGAGACCTGACTTCAATTCCTGGAAGAGAGAACCAACTCTTATCCTCTGACTTCCATGTGCATGCCATGGTATAGGTACACAGACAGACACATACACACACACAAATAAATAAATAAATGCAAAAATGAATCATTAAAAATCTAATCCACATGTCATAAATGTCATCCTTTTCAAAGTGTACAGCTGGAGGCTGAGGATGTAGCTCAGTTGGTACAGTGCTTACCTAGCATGTACAAAGCCCAAGATTCCCTCTCCAGCATCACGGTAAACTGTGTGTGTGTGTGTGAGGCACCCCTGTAATCCCACTACTGGGGAGGTAGAAGCAGAAGCAAGAGGGGATCAGAAGCTCAAGATCATCCTTGGTTACAGAAGGAGTTCCAGGCCAGCTTCAGATACATGAGATCCTATCCCTATCCTACCTATCCCCTCAAAGTAGTTGAGGTTACACAGAACTTGATACAAAGAAGGAAGGAAGGAAGGAAGGAAGGAAGGAAGGAAGGAAGGTGTGTATAGGTGCACTCCTATAATCCTAGAACTCAGGAAGTTGAGACAGGAAGATTATGAGTTTGAAACCATCCTAGGCTGCATAGAGTGGTTCCCAGGGTAGTCTGGAGTATATATTGAGGCACTGTCTCAAGAAAGAAAGGAGGGAGGGGGAGAGAAGGAAGGGGAGGAAGAGAGGGAGAGAAGGAGAAAGGAAGGAAAGAGAGAGAGAGAGAGAGAGAGAGAGAGAGAGGCAAGATGGCTGAGAAGGTAAAATTGCTTACCTCTAAGCCTGATGACCTGAGTTTGATCCCCTGAGTCCCACATCGTGGAAAGCGAACAGCAACTCCCAGAAGTTGCTCTCTGTCCTACACCCACCCCTCCCCTCCCCCACACCCACACCCACACACAATTTTTTAAAAATTTAAAGAATTTACAATCTAGTGGTTTTAGTATATTCACCAAGTACGCCATTTAATTTTAGGACTTTTTTAAAAAAATCATCTTAATAAGCCCCCATCCTTTCTCAATTTCCCTTCCCCAAGTTCTTGCCATCATTAATCTACTTTCTTTCTCTCTATTGATTTTCCTACTCCAAATAAATCATATAAATGAAATAATAATGTGTAGTTGACTTTTTCACTTAGTCTAATGTGTTTTTCCCCCGGTCCTGAGAATAGAACCCAAGTTTTCTACCTCTCAGCTACGTGCCCAGCCCAGTAAAATGTTTTTGGCATTTTCCATGATGTAGCACAAATCAGTATTTCATTCTTTTTTATTATTTAATAATATTCCACTGCATCCACATCAAGCTTATCCACTCATTAACTGTTAGACTTTTGAGCTGCTTTTTCCCTCTTGCTTCTTTTTCCTTCTTGCTTCTAATGCAGCTGATTGTAACAGAATAAATTGTGGGTAAGGATGGTTTCTCCAAAGAAGCTTCCATCTACCCAGGAAGGAGACCACCTCAGACTGCAGGGTAGACAGGGAGTTAGATATGAGGTAAACAAGAAACACTGCAGCTCCAAATGGGGCTTTGATCAGAGTCAGCTCCCTGCCATGGTAAACGACAAGCTGGTCCTGTAAATGTAAGAGCAAAGACACCATAGTTTAATTAATTGTTAGCAGACAGCAAGGTCTGCAAGGCTGGAGACTGACAATGCCAGCAGGCCCCGGGCGAAGAGCCAGCAGGGGAGCCACAGTCAACAGCCAGCAAAGCAGAAGTTGGAGATAGACCCCTAACTGAGTGATTATCTCTCTGGCTGGGCCAGAAGAATATGCACAGAGTGAGTGACCTCCTAATTGGCTTGGCCTATGGGGATAAGCCCAGAGAAGTGACCAATGTCAATAAAAATTATGCCAGTCTTTGCCTAGTCCTTACCAACAGTTCTGTAAACAGCTAGACAAACAGCTCCACCCTTGGAGCCCCTCCAACTCTTTAGAGTTTCACTCCCTCCCCTCTCCCCTTTCTCACTTTTCCCAAATTCCAGGTCCTTTTAATAAGATGATGCTATACAGCAGTCCCTTCTGCGTGAAATAACTACCATCATCACGACTTCGGCTGAGCTTGATAGCTAAACATAGTCACAACTAGGCTTGTTGATAGTTGTGCTCATTCATTAAAGGAGTGCCAAGCAGGGTCACTGGACCCTCACCTCAGTATCCACCCACTCTTCCTAGCCAACTAGTCCAGCTTTGTAAGACAAAAGAAAAATGAGGAAGAACCCAACAGAGGGATGATTTTGGAAGCCCTTGTCAAGAAACTCCAATGGACTCTCATATGAACATTTGAAAATTGCCCTGTTCTGACTTTTTTCTAGTTCCCTGTCTAGAACTTGTAATGCTAATTACTCTTGCCTTTACTTCTCCTTCACATCCCCTATTCACGATTCAAGGACTTTCTTTTCGCCTTAGAGACAAGAGTTATGCAATTTGGTAGTTTTTTTAGATAGACCCACTGAAGGGGTACTCCAGTTGCTTCACCCTGTGTCCCTGTTCAGCATGGAAGAAGCCAGAGCGGTCTGAGTCCCTATTCCCTGTTGGCAATTTGGATAACCCCTTCAGAGGATGGCATGATAAGAAAAGGAGGTAGAAACTGGCTAGGCAGTTAAGGTAAAAGACCCCAAAGAAATGTAGCCAGTTTCTTGGTTAAAAGTCAAAATGACCTTGGGCCTGTTAGCAACATACTCTGTTCCAAAGGCCAAAAACGTCAAAAGTATTTGGGAGCTTGTATCTAATCCTTAAAAGATTTTAGGATTACCTCTTCAGAGGGGGGAATGTTGGAGGGGAGGGCGTGGGCATGGATTTGATCAAAACACCTTATATACATGTATGAAATTCTCAATAAAGCTTTTGTAAAAGTTAAAAAAAAAAAAGCATGCTTTGCTTTGCTTACTCTTGAACGTGTCCATGTCTTTAATCATCACGAGTATTAAACAACCAGCTCCACAGCCACTGTCTCAGATTGACTTTCGGTGACCATAATAATCTGGCGTCTGAGTTCTTGAGTCACACACCTGGGCTGAGAAAGGCCTCAGCAATCCCAAAGATCTCCATCTCTGAGATTATAGGTACGCACCATTATGCCTGGATTAATTATATTTTTACTCATCTAATTTTCTGTCTTATTTTGTATTAAACATGTGTTTTCTAATTTCCTATTTTAGCTCTTAGGTTGCATCATATATATATATATATATATATGTATATATTTTCATATATAAACCCAGGCTGGCCTGAAACTCAATCTTCCTGCTTCTGCTTCCTGAATAGTTGGAAATAGATGTATGTCACTGGGCTAACTTTCATTGCATACTTTTAAAAACTTGCTTTCTTTGTGGCTACCTTGGGAACCACAATTAATATAAAACAACTGAAATTGGGGCCTGGGTTCAGTGGTTAAGGGCACTGGCTGCTCTTGCAGCAGACTTGGGTTTGGTTTCCAGCAGTCACGTTGTGGTCAGCTCACAACCATCTGTAACTCCAGTTCCAGGGGATCTGACACCCTCTTCTGGCCTCCAAAGCACTGTACACACAGGTGCACTTACATACATATAGGTAAACACTCATATACATAAAATAAAAATACTAAGTAAGTCTTTTTAAAAAACAACTTAAGTTGGATTAATACCAACTTAATTATACTAGTATACAAAAATTTTGCTCTAATACATCTTTGTTTTCTTATCCATTTTTGTTCCATTATTGTTATATAGAATGCATCTTTATACATTATAAATCCATGAAAAGTTTTTGTTTCATTATTTGGACAGTGTCTTACTATGTAGCCCCTGTTGAACTGAACTTGCTATGTAGATCAGGCTGGCCTCAAACTCACAGAGATCTGCCTGCCTCTGCCTCCTGAGTGCTGGGACTAAAGGTGTGTACCACCACACCTGGCCAAGACAGTTTTTATAATAATATTTGTCACTATAATCACAGGAAAAAGTTATAAATAAATAGATTTATACCTTCTTTTTTTCCTATGTAATTACTTTTAATGGTGATCTCTGTTTCTTTTTGTGGATTTACATTAGCATCTAGAGTCCTTTTGGCTCTAATGTAGATTTCTTTTGAGCCTGCCCTTTTTGGAGTGTGTTGAACTTTTGGGGTGGAGTATTTTAAAGTTTTTCACCAAACTTGGAAAATTTTCAACATTTTTTAAAAAATATGCTTTCCACCCCTTTCTCTGTCTCCTGCCTTCTGACAGTCTCATGGTCTAGACATTTACACATCTAATGGCTCTCATAGGTCATTGGGCTTCTGTTTTTCTCTTTCTCAGAATCAATAAGCTCAACTGGTCTGTTTTCAAGTTTGTTTTTTAATCCCCCCACCCCTGCTGCCCCTTTTGGCCAAGCTGGCCTCGAACTGTAAACCCTCCTGCATCAGCCTCCCAAGTGCTGAGATTACAGACATATGCCACCCTGCCTGGCATGAGTCTTCTGGCATTTTAAATTTGCTATTAAACTCCTTTACTGAAATTTCTATTTTGGTTATTGGACTTTGAGCTCCACAATTTCTAATTTTTAGAAATTTTGCGGGGTTGTGTTTGTTTGTTATTTATGGTGCTGAGAATCAAATGTAGAACTTTGCATATATTAGGAAACCTCTATACTGTCCTGGAGCTATACTTCAGACCCAGGATTCCTTTAAAAAAAAAAAAAATCACAAGCAACTCACTGACCTACATACACAGTCCTGAGATCGTTAAGCAGATTACTTCCAGCAGTATTGAGCCAGGAGTAGAAGTTAATGTCACTATTGCAGATGCCTAGGTCAACTCTTTTGACTTAATCAGTTGTTTTAAAAAAATTTGTTTTGGGCTGGCAAGATGACTCAGCAGGTAAAGGTGCTTTCTGCCAAGCCTCATGACCTGAATTCAGTCCCTGAGGTCCACATAGTAGAACAGACTCCCACAAGTTGTCCTCTGACCTCCACACAAGTGTGGTGGCATGCACAAATCCTCTCCTCAAGTAAATAAATAAATGTAATTAAAGTTTTTAGTTAAAAAATGTCTTATGGGGCTGGAGAGATGGCCCAGAGGTTAAGAGCACTGGCTGCTCTTGCAGAGGACTGGGGTTCTATTCCCAGCACCCACATTGCAGCTAACAACTGTCCATAACTCCATAACTCCAGTTTCGGGGGAATCCAACGCTCTCTTCTGACATCTGCAGGGATTCCACGACTAGGGTGCATTTACATACATGCAGGCAATACACTCATACACATTAAAAATAATAAAATCTTTTAAAAATATTTTTATTATTTTTATTTTATGTGTACGAGTGTATTGCCTGTATGTATGTGAGTGCACCCATGTCGTGCAGTACCTCAGAGGTCAGAAGAGGGCATCGGATTCCCCTGGAACTGGAGTTAAGGACGGTTTGTAGTCACCATGTGGGTGCTGGGAATTGAACCCAAGTCCTCTGTAAGAGCAGTCGTGGCCCCCAATAAAATCTTTTTTAAAAAATTGTCTTATCATTGATTTTCTCTATTTGATGAGTTTTTTTTTTTGTTTTTTTGTTTTTTTTGTTTTTTTTTTTTTTTTTTTTTTTTTTTTTTTTTTAAAAATTCCCTGTAGCCCCAGCTGTCCTAGATCTCACTATGTAGACCAGGCTGTCCTCGAACTCACAAAGATCTGCCTGCCTCTGCCTCCCAAGCGCTGGGATTAAAGGCCTGCGCCACCACGGCCGGCATTAATGAGTATTTTAATACAAGTTTTACTATTACTTAACATATAGCAAGGCAACATACCAGGGAGAAAATTGTACCAGGGTCAGTCATGAGGTGGCTGGGGAGGAGGCCAGGGGCTAGAGCCTTTACTGCAGTTCTGTGGGAGGGAATGAGTGAGGCTGCAGAGGGATGGGTGAGGCCATACAATTGAATTTAGTATTGGCTCCTTCAGTGGGACCTGGAGGATGTCTGTGTTGTTTGGTGACCAGTCCCCGCAGGATGATGGATAATGGCCAAGGTGTGAGGCTCATAAAGGAGGTAGTTGGGGTTGTGGGCTCTGGATTGGCTGATCTACATTTGAAAAGCAGATTCACAGATCAGTTTTTACTATTTCTGAGGCCTGGGTAACGATGGAAGGGGCAGTCAGTCTTCTGGATGAGCAGCAGAAAGTAGAAGTGAAAAGATGCAGCAGAACAAGGACACAATACTGTTCTAATGCCCTTTTATTTTTTCAGGCTTAAAATTTAGGGGGCTGGAGAGATGGCTCAGTGGTTAAGAGCACTGACTGCTCTTGCAGAGGACTGGGGCTTCAAATCCCAGCATCCACATGGCAGCTAACAACCGTCCATAATTCCTGTTCCAGGGGCTCTGACACCCTCTTCTAACCTCCGTAGGCACTGCACGAGGTGCGCATTTTCATACATGCAGACAATATACTCATACACATAAAATAAAAATAAATAAATCAAAAAAAAATTTTTTTAATTACAAAAGAAAATATTCTCAAGCCTCAGGCTGGGAGGTGTAGCTAATAGTGGGGCTTATGTGAGGACCTGGTTCAACTCCAACACTAAATAATAACAACAAACACCCAAGCTTAGTAAGTCCACGAAAGACATTCTTCATTTCCATTTTTTACCTCTAGAATTTGGTGTTTTTCTTTTGGTTCTTTTTTAGGATGTCCAGGTCTATGTTCTCAGAAAAGTCCATACCTATGTTAAAGACCCTTGAGGCTGATTGACCAGTTAGAAGAAGTTCATGATGAGGGATAGTTGGAATGTTGCAGATCCACAGTCAAATTATCTTGGACTATCTTTAGTCTGCTTCTCTGTGCCTATTCTAAGGACCTTTCAGATTAAACCCTTTGGAATGTATTAACAAACCACTTGCTTCCACAACCCAAAAGTTAAACTAAGAATATCATCTTGAGACAGAAGAGTAGAGAGTGAAATGCAAGAAGCATTAAAATTAACATATGAAAGAAACCAGTGATAGTAAATAAGACTGGAAACTGTCCCCAGACCTGGGCCAGCATGCTCACAGAGCATGTGTAGGAAAAGGTAGGCTATTCAAATGATCCATAAAGGTCTCAGTCTGGATGCCGTTGAGCCTCTGACCTTTCCACCCTGATTCACTTCCATTCTCCAAAACATCTTTTTCTTTGTTAAACTACCTGTCCACATGTTCCTGTCCAAATTCTTGTTTTTGGGACCCCCAAACCTGGAAGCCCCAGAGATGCCCCCTGGGCTCCAGCATCATTCTGTAACAGTAAAATAACACCTAAAACTTAGAGCAGAGTTTCCCCAACTATACTGTAAGCCATCTACCTGATGTTCCCACCATTTTTTTAAACTTTTTTTTGTTCTATGACTATAAAGTTTGTACATCCACTTTCATGCTAGAACATGTTACTGAGGCAACCTGAATCTGTGTTCCCAGTCTGTGGTCACTCATATTTGGCTCAGAATAAAGTATCTCTTCTCCCTCTGAGGTGAGAGTTGAGCTTTGCATCCATGTTGTCAGTTTGTTATTGTGTGCTGCCTGCTTTATCCCTACAGCCCCTAGCATGCTAGTCCTGGTTGTTTTAAGTTTCCAGTATGATAATTTTAACATTCCTGGTGTTTTCTCTGTCCAAATTGAGAATTTGTTATCAGGCATTTATGTCAATAAACCCACTATCTTAGTTTCCCTGTATTAAAAAAAAAATAGAGAGACAGAAATTAGTTTAGGAAAATGGGGCATTTACATTTTGGACAAACCTGGGTAGGAAGAGTCTAATTTCCTCTCTTTAAAGCCTGTGATCATCTTGCAACTTTGTAGAAAGCCACAGGACAAAGGCTAAAACAGCCGAAAATTGTGTGGGACAGGTGAACTGGTCCTTTCTTGGGGGGAAGGGGATGTGCAAAGATAATTGTTTTTATTGAAGTCTAAGCTGAGGAAAATGGGATCTTAAAGATTCCCCATTTTGAAAGAGACAAGAATCAGGTTTTGTTGGATATAAGATTTCTAACCATCTGAGCCTGACAGAATTCTTTGTCTCTGGATCCATTCCTTTGATAGGTGTGGAGTGGAAGCCTTTTGTATCTTTTCTGTGGAGGCTAAACACACTAATTTTGCAAGGTCAGAGAGGTGAGAGTCTGACAGGACAAGGAAGGGGCTCCTCTCTTGTCCCAGCTTCAGCAAAGGAGCATGGGTATAATTTTAGCTTTGAGTATGCTTGTCATCCTGTCTTGTGTTGCCTCTTTAGATTTTGAGACAAGATCTCACTATGCAACCCAGTTGACCTCAAACTCATGATCCTCCTACCTCAGCTTCTCAAGTGCAATGATTATAGACATGTACCAACAAATTTGGTTCGTCCTTCCTCTCTTCCTTCTTTCCTTCGTTCCTTTCCTTCTTCCTTTGTTCCCTCCCTTCTCCCTCCCTCCCTCCCTCCCTCCCTCCCTTTCTTCTTCCCTTCCTCCTTCCCTCTTTTTCTTTTTGTGTCTTTTTTAAAATTTTGAGGCAGGGTCTTACAATGTAGTCCTGACTACCCCCTAACTCACTATGTAGACCAAGCTGGCCTCAAACTTCCAGTGGCCCTCCTGCCTCTACCTCCCAAGTTCTGGGTTGCAGGTGCACCACCGAACTTTGCTCTTATCATTTATCCCTTTCTTTTAAATTTTAGTTATTATTCTGTTTTATGTGTATGAGTATATTGCTCTCATGTAGGTAAGTGCACCCGTGTCTTGCAATGACCACAGAGGTCAGAAGAGTGTTGGATTCCCCTGGAATTGGAGTTATAGATGGTTGTTAGCTACACTGTGGGTGCTGGGAATCAAACCTGGGTCCTCTGCAAGAGCAACCAGTATTCTTAAATGCTAAGCCATCTCTCTAGCCCTCTTTTCTTTTCTAAATATATATATTTGTCTTTTTGAGACAGGGTCTCCCTGTAGCCCCAGCTGTCCCGGAACTCACTATGTAAACCAGGCTGGCCTCGAACTCACAAAGATCTGCCTGCCTCTGCCTCCCACCCAAGTGCTGGGATTAAAGGCATGTGCCACCATGCCCAGCCTAAAATATATATTTTTAAGTTATTCTTTGATTATCCTTTTTTTCTTGATCGCCAGAGCAGGCTCAGGGGATTTCCCTTTCCTTAGCATACTTCTCTGTTGATACCTAACAACTTGGGCACTGGTTGACTGGATTCTCCTGAAGGTAGTTCTTGTTAAGAACAAAGTGCCCTGGTATTATTTCAAAATGGTTCCTTTCTGCCTTCTCCTACTGGCCACTCATTGTGAGAACCTGAGCAAATACCAGGAGGTAAATTCCACAAAAGTGTGCCCCATCCCTTGCTGCTGGGACTCCTGAAGTTTTGTTTTCATAGTGCTAAGAATCTAACCTAGGGCCTTACACACACTAGGCAAGCACTCTACTACTGAACTACAACTCCAGACATCCCAACCCCATATTCTCCCCTCTGAAGTTTATGACTCAGAGCTTTCCCAGGAACTGCAGGACAGTCACAGAGTGGCAGCTCTCTAACAGCCAAAGAAAGCTGCTGGGCTCTCAGTTTCATTGGTTGTGAGGCTGCCAATGTTCATGGCTATGCTAGAGGCCCTCAGCAGAGGATGGGAACTGGCAAGACGCACGAATACAATGCAGAGTAACTCTTAGTCCTGATATTTGACCATTCAAAACACGCCTAGGATTGTTTTAAGCCTTTGGTTAATTTCCAGTACTCTTAAAAAAAGAATGACAATTTGTTTGCTTTTCACCAATTTTCCTTTGTTCTTTATGGAAGAACAGATTTTTCAGAGATCCAGACTGGCTCTGCTATTCAAAAGTTCTACCCTGCCTCATGATTCATTTTGTCTGAGAGATGCCCAGCCCTAAGTGATACATCTACAGTGTAGTGTCTACATCTAAGCCTCACAGAACATAGCAGAACAGGGGGTAGAGAGAATACTAGTGGATCTCTAAACTCTAAACCAGCAAAGTTTCCTCATGCAACAGAGGGCGATGCACACAGAAGGCCACAACTGGCCAGAATGTAGAGAATATGAGACTTCAGAGTGTGTGTCCCTAGATATAGGACTCATATTAAACTTCAGCCAGCCAGGGCTCAGGGACCATTGTGGTTAGTGTATGATCATAAGGTGACAGAGTCTTCCAGGCCTTTGGGAACTTGCTCATATGAATTTACAGCAATGGTGACAGCATGCACAAGAATCATGCAAACTTAATCAGGAAAGAAACCTGGAGGGGCAGGAAGCCCCATCCTTAGCCAAGGAATTATTGAAAGCTGATTACTGCTGGGTGAGGGAGAGTTGATCTTCTTCGGGGGAGTTACTCTAGCTAGGCTGACCAGACTCCAGTGGATGAACTCACATTGAGGGACATAAACTTGACTCACTAGACCTTAACATATGTGAAAGAATTCATGAAATCCTGTGGATGGGCTATGGAGGGTACAGATAGGGGAGGGACCTGGATAGGATTAAAATGTTTTATATGAAATGTACAAAAATTCAATAAAGTACATTGAGAAAAACAAAAAACACACAAAAAGCCCAAAGAACATTTGGATATGGGTTTCAACCCCATGATAGTTATGTTCTGGAGACAATATTTAAAAATATGAACTTTAACATTTTTAATCATTTGTTTTGGTTTTTGAGACAGACTCTTCTCATGTAGCCCTGACTATCCTGGTACTGCTGTGTAGCCCAGGCTGGTCCAGCCATCCTCCAACTTCAGCCTCCACAATGTTAGGATTACAAGAATGCACCACCACACCATGCTGAAAACAGACTTTGTTTTATCTTTAAATATTTAATGAGGGCTGGGTGTGGTGGCGCACGCCTTTAATCCTAGCACTCAGGAGGCAGAGGCGGGCAGATCTCTGTGAGCTCAAGGCCAGCCTGGTCTACATAGTAAGTTCCAGGACAGCTGGGGCTACAGGGAGACCCTGTCTCAAAAAGACAAAAAAAAAAATTTTATGAAAATGTATCTATTAGGCATTAAACTGTTTCTCTATTACAAAGTTGGGTCCCTCATTTAAAACTTTTATTTATTTTTATTTTATGCAGATGAGTGTTTTGCCTGCATGTATGTAAGTGTACCTGTGTTGTGCAGTGACCATGGAGGTCAAAAGAGGGTGTCTGAGCCCCTGGAACTGAAGTTACAGATGGTTGTTAGTACCATGTGGGTGCTGGGAACTGAACCCTGGTCCTTTGCAAGAGCAGTTAGTGCTCTTAACCGCCGAGCCAGAGGAGAATCCCTGACCCCATGTGATCCCTGCCACTTATAATCCAAGCTGTACATGCAGGTCTTATTTGTGCACATGAAAGGCCCCTTTTATAGATGCTATCACTGAGCCCTAAGAGCTCTGGCATCCATGTCACTGTCAGGTGCAAGCTGGAAACTTGGGAGTTGAGGTTCAACCCCAGGAAGGCTCAGCAAGATGGTTGGAGGCCAGTTGTCTTTCTTTCCCTAAGGGGGAGGGCATTAATTGGAACAATTAATGCTACCCAGAATTTTCTAATTTAAAAAAAAATGTATGAGTGTGCTGCCTGCATGTAATTAAGTGCATGCATATCCTGCCATACCCGTAGAGGTCAGAAGAGGGTCTCGGATCCCCTGGAACTGAAGTTACAGAAAGTTCTTAGCCACCATATGGGTGCTGGGAACTGAACCCGGGTCCTCTGCAAGAGCAGCCAGTGCTCTTAACTGCTGAGCCATCTCTCCAGCCCCAACAGAATTTTCTAATTGTCTTAACAGCAGGAGCCTCTCTCTTTCCTTGACCCTTAGCTAAGTATCATAACGGAAACAGCAAGCACCCTGGGATAATGGTATGGCAAAGCCTCTGGACAGAGGGCCTACCCTCTGGCCACCTGGGGCAGGCAGCTGACAGAGGCCACCAGTCCTCAGCTACCCAGAGTTCACCCTCTTAAGAACGCTGCAAAACTTTACTGAGCACATTCTCAACCCCTACTTCCACCACACCTGTTTTCAGTGCCATAAAAAGTGGGGGGTTGGGGAGAAGGCACAGTAAGAGACATCTTGTCCTACAATGATCTGCAGAGGACTCAAATGCTGGCCTCCTCCCTTGGGTCCTTCAGTTGGAACCTGTCGTTCCTTGTACTTATATTGAAGCAACTAATTATGTCTATTATTAGAGCAATTAATTTGTTATCCAAGCGTTTGTTCCACTGCGGGCTCTTGGAGGGCAGGAACTATTTCTTGTACCTGTCTGCCTGTAACTTTAGCAAGGAAGCAGTGTACGTAGTAGCGCCCCCACCCAACTCCCCTTTTTGAGGCAGTTTCCAAGGCCTGGTCCCCTTCCTGAGGTGCTGCAGTGCCACCCAGTGGCAGGTAAGCTGTAGTGAGGCTGCCTGCCAAGAACCTTTCACTCCAGGTTCTGATGGGGCCACCTACCAAAGGTGCCAAGGCCACCATGAGAATGAAAGGGCAGAGAGGTGAATTCAGTGGCTTTGTCAGTTTGAGGGTACAGGAAACTCGCTGTCGCTGTCCATGAAACTGGCTTCCTAGCCTAGTCTCCCATGAGGTCCTCATCTCCCTATTCCTAGGCTGTCGAAATCCACTTTTGAGGCTAGGGATGTAGGATACTTGTTAGAATGTTTGTCTAGCATGCAGTGGGGTTCACTCCCCAGCACTGCATAAAACCGGACATGATGGTGCAAGCCTGTAATCCCAGCACTCAGGAGGTGGATGCAGGGGGATCAGAAGTTCAAGATCATTCCCAACCACATATGGAATTTGGGACTAGACTGGGCTACACGAAACCCTATCTCAAACAAATTAAAATAAAAATTAGTTTCCAAAGCCAGGCATAGTGGCATAATTCTGAAGACCCTGGGATTGTGTGGAGGAAGTGCAGGAGATAGAGCCATTAGCACAACTTCCCCTTCTATGAACGGCCTCCTCTCTCTGTGCTGGATGTCCCTTCCTGTCTGTGACTTGACTCCCCCCACAGATTTCATTCTTGTTGTTTACCCCCTGGTGAGCATTAGCTTCTAGCCATTCTCATGAACATTTCCAATAACCTGATCTCTTCTATACCTCTGCAAGTTCAGCTGACAACAAACCCGAGTCAGAAGGATTACACAAACATCACCATCACAGCTTCCCAGTGGCAGGCAGAGACCAGAAGACAGGCAGGTAGAGAGGAAATGATGGGGCTGGACCACAGTATCCACAAGACCCCACTTCCCTTTTCAGTGGTCTGTAGAATGGAGAAAAGTCCATACAGGAGCCGCTTTAAGCTCACCAAATGCAGCCGCTTCTCCAGCCCATGTAGGAGCAGCAGTGGAATGGAAAAAACCTGGGGTGGGAAGTGGGTGCAAGGAGCTGGGGGGCACAGGGATAGGGGTTTGTCTGGTCTCCTTCAGGGACCTTTTAAATTATTTTTATGTTACACTGTAGTGTATGTGTGTGTGTGTGTGTGTAAGAGCACACGCACATGTGTCATGGTGTGGAGTTCAGAGAACAAATTTGAGGAGTCTATTCTCTCTGTTGTGTGGGTACCAGGAACATAACTCTGGGAGAGAGGAGGGGTTAGGCTAGGCACTAAGCTGCCTTTACTCTCTGAGTCATCTCATTGGCCCTTCCCCCAGGACTTTTGCATTCAGCTCTGCCTTCTATATAATGTGAAGGGTACTGACTCTGGGATAAAGAGGAGCTTGAGGAGTAATCCAGCTGAGACTGAGATGTTGCAAGTTGGCCACTATCAGGGAACAGAATAAAGGTTTCAGACAGGCCCTGAGGGAAACCAGTTGGAGACCTGAGGGGCAATTTGCTGTGGCTGGTTATCTGTACTGAGGTTGCCTGGGAGGCCCCTTTATACATTATGTTAGTGGGGGCCACTTACTGTAAGGTTCAAAGGTGACTAAAGAGTCTTCTTCACAGAGGGACCCCTGTCTTCCAGCCAAAGTCAACATAGGAGTGAAGAGAGACAGGCCCAATTTCTTTGAGGACTTGGGATCCAAGGAGTTGGCATCAAGTCCTACAGTATCTGTCTGATGTACACGAGGCTTCTTTCTCTGACCTCCAGCCTTGGGTCACCCTTGAGGACATCATATGCCAGCTCTACAAGCCAGGGACCCATGTACTCCGTGGCGACTGACCACTCCTGGAGAGTGCCACCTACAGGAGCATCCTACCAACCCGGGGTCCTCAGTGAACCCAGTAAAGAGTAGCCACCGCTCTGAAAAAGTTTCCTTAGGATGCAGGGAAGGGAAAGGCACGTGTGTGTGTGTGTGTGTGTGTGTGTGTGTGTGTGTGTGTGTGATCTCGCGCACAGTCTCAGGATCCGGCCTTCAAATTCTCCATCACTTTATGCTACCGGCTCGAGACCCTGACATTTGTCTTCTCGGGATGGGGCTGGAGTGGAGATAGCGAGCTTCCGCGTGCTTGTGCAGGGGAGGAGATCCGGTCCTGGGACATACAGAAACACGCACACGCAGAGGTAAATGGGTGAGTGCCGGCCAAAGCTGGGACAGGTGCAACGTCGGGTTACAGTGGCCCAGGTTCCCAATGCCTCTCAGCACTGTCCTAGCCTCCCCCCCCACTTTCCATAGCGAGTGGAGACAGAGGCGGGGGGGGGGGGGGGGGGGGCAAGGGGAGGAGATCCGGTCCTGGGACATACAGAAACACGCACACGCAGAGGTAAATGGGTGAGTGCCGGCCAAAGCTGGGACAGGTGCAACGTCGGGTTACAGTGGCCCAGGTTCCCAATGCCTCTCAGCACTGTCCTAGCCTCCCCCCCCACTTTCCATAGCGAGTGGAGACAGAGGCGGGGGGGGGGGGGGGGGGGGCAAGCAAGCATAACAGAGGCGGGGGTGGGGTGGGGTGGGCAATGCATGCATCTGTACTCGAAGGTCACCTCCCCACCGGCGCCCGAAAGCTCCTCTCTTTCCGGCTGGATGGTGACAAAGTGCTCAGAGGCTTCCGTGGCTGCGCATCTCTGGAGTCTGGGTGAGGGGCACAGGATATCAGCCTGTCCAGTGGACACGGTGCAGGATTCCTCTTGGCCCTGCTGTAGTCAGAAAGAACTTGAGGGGCGGGGGGCTCAGCCTCTTCAACTTCGTGGACCTGCTCTCCTTTAGAGGCCACTGGAGACACCCAGTGGCAACCCTCTCCCCCGCACTGAGACTGGGCAGCTAATCACCGGCTTTTACCTCCCTGGCCTAGCTGCTCTCTGCTCTAGCTTCTTTTGGGTTGTGTGCTACTTGACCCTACGGCTCTCCAGGACACTGCACCTGAGGGAGTCTGGGACCGGGAGGTGGGAGGTTGCTATTTGGCCAGAAAGATGTCATTGGAGAATTAAAGGACTTTCTGAGATATTCTGGAAGTAGGATGACTGCATCAGCCACAGCTTTCTTTGTTGCTGTCTCACAATAATTCAGAAATGCACCCAAGGTAGTGCTACCCATAGCACTGGAGAGATGGAGGCAGGGGCATTGCTGTAAGTCTGATACTTGCCTGGGCAATAACCAGGCCTTGTTTCAAGAAATTAGAAATACAGGACTGGAGAGACTGCTCAGCAGTTAAGAGCAGTTAAGAGGATAGGAGTTTGGTTCCCAGCATCCACATGGCAGCTAGCAACCATCTGAAACTCCAGTTCCAAGAGAGCCATCATTCTCTTTTGGCTTTCATGGGTATTGTATGCATGGGTGTACTTACATTCATGCAGATCAAACACTCATACATATAAAATAAATTAATTAAAAAGTGTAGGGGTGGCACTGGAAATAATCTGGACTAATGACTTAATTAACCCCAGCAAAACCATTTCTCTTGTGTCTTGTGATCTGGGCACCTGAAATTGTTTTCCTGGGAACCTCAATTTTGGTACTCCACCCAAAAAGATATGAATGAATGAACAAATGAAAGTGGGTATGTTTGGGAATTAGCTTATCAAAGTTCTGGAAGCCAGCATACCCATTTTCATTGTACACAGTGAAGACTGGGAAGAATGATTGAGCTTGGGGTGACTGAGATATTCTAGAACTGAGGATGGAAAGGCAGGATGGTCTGTTAAGATAGGGATAGAGCCAAACTTGTACTTCCCCAACTGAAGCTGGAGAAATCATTTTTGAATAAAATAATGGGTGGTGCCTGACTCAAGGACACAATTCTAGAGAAAGAGTTCCAGACAGTTCCACCAAGTTTCAGGAGACAGCTGATTCCAAAAGTTATCTGGGGAAACAAGTGTCCTCTGAGTTCAGGTCCACTCTTAAAACTAAATTTGGGCTGGAGAGATGGCTCAGCAGTTAAGAACACTGGTTGTTCTTGCAGAAGACCTGGGTTCAAATCCTAGTACCCACATGGCAGCTAACAATTGTCTATAACTCCAGTCCCAGGAGATCTGACAGCCTCTTCTGACCTCTGCGGGCATTGCGCAACATGGGTGCACTTACTTACATGCAGGCAATACATGTATACACATAAAATATAAATAATAAATAAATTTTTTTTAAAAAACCCTAAATTTGAGTTGGACCTTTTGTTCAGGCAACTGTAATGTTGGCATAGTAACTTGGCATAAAAAAAAATAGAGGGGCTGGAGAGATGGCTCAGCGGTTAAGAACACTGGTTGTTCT
>NW_008360308.1:2305269-2316261 GCF_000622305.1 Nannospalax galili
CAGGTACACTTACCTACATGCAGGCAATACACGCATACACATAAAATAAAAATAATAAATAAAATTAAAAAAAAAAGAAATACCTGCATATTCAAGACAGTAAGATAGTAAACCCCACCACCCCGCCCCAGTACTCAGCCAATGAGGAAAAGGAGGAAAGACCTGCATGCAGGGCTATATAAACTGCTCTCTGTTTTGATTGTTGTGTGACTCTTGCTGGGGCGCATAAACACATGTCTGTTTACCCCAGACCAAAGAAGCATTCCACCAACATCCAGCTTGTTAAAATAAGAGTTGGAGTTTGTGGATTGACGTTCTTCCCCCCACCCCACCCCCCAAAAAGTAGTCACATCTCTGTTAAAGATTCTGCAAAGCTGATTGGCTGATTAGCAGAACTTCATGATTGAGGCGAACCATTCAGAATGCTGTAGATCCAGAACCAGATTATCTTGGGCTGTCTTCAATCTCCTTAGTAGACCTTCATTGCCCACCTGTGTCTAACATTTTTGCATCTTTGTGACTATCATATGAAACCTTTTGGGCTGCATTAACTTATAGACCAATGTATTTAACAGTGCCTCGATTTGTGATTTCCTTTTGTTCCCTAGCTACGAAAATTTGTAAAGCTGTTATATATCAGGTAAGAGATAAAATGGTATATTTTTAAAATAAAAGTGCCTTTTGTTAGCTTAGGTCCAGCTACAGATGAATAAGAAACATGGGGCCCCTGCTGGCACCTGTTAGTCTAACTAACCCCACCCAAACTAGAAATTTAGAGTAGAAAATTATTAACAGCCAAGGTTGCCTAATGACCTGTGGATGTGATTAGGTCATGTGTCCGAAAAACTTTAAAATAAACAGGATGTAAAACACAGAGATGAGGGCCAGGCACGGTGGCACACGCCTTTAATCCCAGCACTCAGGAGGCAGAGGCAGGCGGATCTCTGTGAGTTCAAGGCCAGCCTGCTCTACATAGTGAGTTCCAGGACAGCTGGGGCTACAGGGAGACCCTGTCTCAAAAAGACAAAACAAAAAACACAAAGATGAACCCATACATGCTCTCTGTTGAGAAACAGACAAGCGTAAGTGGCAGGTGATGCCTAAGATTTTACTCTGCCCCCACCCCGTGTACTCAGCCAAAGAGGGAGAAGAGGGAAGGACTTGTGTGCATGGTTAGAAAAACTTGAGCGCCCACCATTTGTCTGGGTTGGTGCCCTGCTTTCACTACTCTGAGTCGTCAGTGAGTTCTTGTAATTCTGAAGTGAGGGTGTGGAGGTCAGGGACCAAGGGTCAAGAAGGACTGGGTGATTAAAGAAGATTCAAGGAGCCGCTGGCAAATGAGACATGCTTTATTTTCTCCAGGTCATGGCACACAGGCCACCAAGTGAGAAAGCAATGACCTTTTATAGGAAATTACACAAAGGTCGCTCCTTGCCAAAACTGGTTATATAACATATCACATCACTGTTCACTTTTGGGGTCTCCAGACATTTGGTGTCAGCCATTTTGTGCTGACTCACAACCCCCGGATGTCTAGCATCAACCACCTTGGCTCATGCCGGAAATCCCTATCAGCGCCATGTTGTCTAAACATGAACAGACCCTCATGACTTGACTCCCTACAGAGGGTCCTCCTTATTCACACATTGGAACTAGTATTTAGGGTCACCTACATCTGCATTCCCAGTCTATGCTCACTCACATTTGGCTCCAGAATAACCTCATTCCCTTGAGGTGAGAGCTGTGATTTTTGCATTCACAGGTTACTTACAGGAACATGGATGAGGGGTTATTTACAGAAGTGTGAGTGACTCACTGGCAAGTTCCACCCCCTCTTGGGTGCCAGCCTTACAGAAGCTTCATCTTGGAGTCCCAAGAAGGTTCAGTTAACTTTTTACTTCCTATGTACTCCAGCACCTCCCAAGATCTGGAGGCAGGCAGGAGGAAGTAATGGCTGGATTCCCAAGTGAGAGTCCTGTGGCTGTCTCCCAGCTCCTTCTGTTAGGAAGTATTAATAGTTCTATAACAGCTTTGTTACCATAGACCTGGCTAAGCTGTACTGTTCTCCTTTTATCATTGCCATGACTGTAGGGCCCAAGTCATCTCTGCTCCATGATGGATGGCCAATGGTCTTGTCAGGCTGAAGGAAATTGCTCTGACTTAAGTTTTAGGCATTGTATTAGTCAATTTCCTGATGGGAGGTGGTGAGCTCAAATGTGTAATTGGAAGAGACTCTGAGAAGGAGGCTGTTTCCGAAGGTGGAGGCTGGGGCTAACCAGCAAGGCGCAGTACAGGGCCTCGCTTGGCTAATAGCAGCAGGTATGGGAGAAATTATGGCAGTGGACTGCAGAGCTCTGTGGAAGAGGCAGTGGCATCTTGTCAAAAACACAGCAAGTCAGAGAGGGAATAGAAGGTATCTCCCTGCCCTTGCTCTTCCCTTCCACCCATTACCTATGGTCCTTCCCATTGGCCATTGATGCCCATTGATGTAATCCATGGAGTGTGCCCAGTGGCAAATAAGAGTAATCAAGTACAGATGAGTTGTTGAAATTATCATATTACTTATCTACTATGTAATGTATTATTTGTTTACCTCTAAAGAATTACAGTGATGGGGCCGGGCGTGGTGGCGCACACCTTTAATCCCAGCACTCAGGAGGCAGAGGCAGGCGATCTCTGTGAGTTCAAGGCTAGCCTGGTCTACATAGTGAGTTCCAGGACAGCTGGGGCTACAGGGAGACCCTGTCTCAAAAAGACAAAAAAAAAAAAAATCACAGTGGTATATGTGGGTTCATTTGCTATGGATCACTGGGATCAGATTCCAAGAATATTGACCTTTGAAAGGAACTTTTAGTTAAATATCCCACACAGCATCCATTTTACAGGCACAACTACACAGCAGCGTAGCCCTAATCACGTTGTTTTAAGTGACCCTTGGACTCATCCTAGCTCAAAGTTCATCCTGAAGCATCTTTCTTTCCCGGTGGAGTCACTTCCTATACCTGACACCCAAATTGAAGCTGTGAATCTGTTGTTCTGAATCATCAGGTGTGCGTCTCCTACCATGAGCTCTAGGAGCAGAGACCCCAGGTCATAGCCTTCCTGTTCCCCTCAGTATCTGGCCTACTTACTCTGACTAGAGAGACCCTGGGATTCCTGTAGGAAGCTCTTGAGATAGGAATAGAAGGAATGTGACTGGCCTTGAGAGGGGAGAGAAAAACTTCAGGCAGATTAAATTTCTCAGTGTTTAACTGAGTAAGAATAGACAGTGAGTCAGGCAACCCTCAGAACCAGAGGAGGTTCAGAAAACCTCTACCTGCTACAGGATCAGGCAACTTGCTTGGGCAAAAGTTCAGGGCAAGCTTTATTTGAACATAATCCAATCAGTTGGCTGTCTAGGATTGGCTGAAAATGTGACTGGCTGAGGGTCAGCTATTTATCACTAAAGTAACAGCAATCCTTCCTTATTTGCAGTTTCACTGTCAACTAGGGGCCAAAAATATTAAACAGAAAATCCCCCAATAAAAACTCATACATGTTTAAAATTTTTTATGTTTTCTAGTGCAGGGGTATAAATTATCACAGGCCTCCCCCATAATAAGCTTGAGCCATATCACCAGCTAACTGATATATTTTAAATTATATTTATTAGTGCCTGGTTATAATTTTTCAAATTTATGAGTGGCTATTGTTAATCTCTTGCTACACCTAATTAATAAATTAGATTTATATCATAGGATTGTGTAGAAAAAGCCAGCATACATAGTATTTAGTGTGATCAGTAGTTTCAAGTATCCATGGAATGTCTTAAATCATGGTCCCCTCAGATATGGGGACCATTGCTCATAAATTAGGCTTTCAGGTAGTTCACATACTAAATTAGGTTGCAATTCCTTACACTGGGACTTGAGTGCAGAGACTGAGGGTCAGTCAGTGAAGAGGGATGGGCCTGCTCCTATATTGCCAGAAAGATGCACCTAAGGAGTTAGGCCAGACTGAACAGGCATCTTATACCTGGCTGCAGGGTGGAGGGGCAAAGAGGTGACAAACACAGTTGTGACTAGGACAGAATGAGTGGGATGGGCTACCCTGGCATCTGCAGCACCTGACATGCCAGGACAGACGTGAAATACAGTGTGGCTGGTGCCTCCATCTTGGAAGGAATGGGGCCGTGAGTAACTGAAGAATCATATTAAATAAACCCATTATTGTAATAAAACCTAGAATATAAAAATTCATGACACTCTTCTGAGCTAGTGGAATTATGTAGAAGTAAAGGTAAGAGAAATCCAGGGGAATGGGAATGGATCTGTCAGGGCTGAGTGGCAAACAAGTGACATACTGCAATGGGCTTTTTCCCCCAAAAGGGTCTCCCTGGTAGCTCTGAAGCTCACTATATAGACTAGGTTGGACTTGAACTTTCCTCCTGGTTCTGCTTCCCAAGTGCTGGGATTGCAAGTATGTGCCACCACAGTTTGCTGAATTAGGATCATTAGATGGGGCTGGAGGGGTGGCTCAGCAGTTAAGAGCACTGGCTGTTCTTGCAGAGGACCCAGGTTTGATTCCCAACACCCACATGACAACTGATAACCATCCAGTTCCAGGGGATCCGACACCCTCTTCTGACCTCCTTGGGGATTGCATGACATGGGTGCCTTATATACATGCAGGCAATACACTCACACAAAAAATATAAAAAGAAATAAGATCATTGGAAGAGTTTACCAAATGGGGCACTGGAGATATAGCCCATTTGGTAGTGTATGCTTCTCTAGCATGCACAAAGCCTGTGTTCCATCCCTAGCACCTCGTAACCAGGCACAATGTCACATGCCTGTAATCCAAGCACTAGGGAGGTGGAGGCAGGAGAATTAGAAGTTCAAGATCATACTTTACTACACAGTAAGTTCAAGGCCAGCCTGGGCTACATGAGAGCCCATCTCCGAAACAACAAAAGTTTATCAAATGGGGCCATTCATAATGGTGTGGGGAGGTTGAAGGGAGGCCTAGAAGATGGTGCAGTGTCCGGGGACTAGCAACAGGGGGTGCTGTTAGCAACCTGGGCCTGAAAGGGCAGAGGTCAGAGAGATCAGAAAGTAACAGCTGTGAAAGAAAGTCTTCTGAGAGGGGAACCAGGAACCATGGCAACCTGACAAGGAGAGAGGGAGGGAGGGAGAGAAGGAAGAAGAGAGGGAGGAAGGGAAGAAGGGAGGAAGAGAGGGAAAGAAAACCAGTTTAAGGCCAATTTGGACTAATTAGAGAAACCCTGTCTCCAAACAACAACTTAACAACAATAATGGTTCATGACATATAAAAGTTATAAGAAATTTACATTTCAGTGTCCAGAAAGAATTTGCTTGGAATGCAGCCATGTCCACATTATATTACCTATTGCTGCTTTTAGGCTCTAATAGCATAGTTTAGCCAACAAAATCTGAAAAATTTATTAACTGGCCTCTTATAAGTAAAAGTGTCCTCTTGGGGCTGGAGAGATGACTCAGCAGTTAAGAGCATATACTACTCTGTCAGGGGATGGGAGTTTGGTTCCCAGCACCCACCTGTAACTCCAGCTCTAGGAGATTTGGTACCCTCTTCTGGCCTCTGCAGGCACCCACACACACCCACACAGATAAAATTTTCTTTTGAAAAGTGTGCTTTGGGTCATTTACTTTTCAGGACCCAGTGGCATAACGAAGGGAGCAGAGGACAAAAGAAGTGAGACCAGTGTGTACCCCAACCCCTGTCCTTCCCTCCCTTACTGCTAGGTTGCTATGGTTACTGCGTCTCCTCCAGGAAGGCCCTCTTTTTATAGCTGCTATCTCCAGGTTTCTCTCACCCCTATCCTTTCAGCCCCTACTGTGTGCCTACAGGCTGAGGAACTGTATCAGGTACCTATGTCATTCTTCCTTTCAATGCTGGCCATACATATTGCATATAACTTTCAGACAGCTCTGTGCAAGTTACCAGAATATCATTTTAGATACAGAGACTTTGCTTTTCTGTCTCGGGTCTTATAGCCAGTGGATACTTCTCTAACTTCCTCATCCTTTAGGGGATTCATTCTATAAAGGTTCCGCATGTACCCCAGCGGGACCAGCTTATTATCTCTCCCTGTATTACCTTTCCTGTTCTCACTGTCCATCCTCCATTTCCCTCTCTTCTCCTGGTGCAAACCTCGATTCCCAAGTAAACCACCTGTAAACTGTACTTTTCTCAAGCCTTGCTTTTATGGGAACTCAAAGTAAGAGAAACATGTGGTTCTCCTTGGTTTGTTGGTTTGTTTGTTTTTGAGGTAGTCTCATAGAGCCCAGGCTGGTTGGGAACTCTCTATGTGTCTGAGAGTGACCTTGAATTACTTACTGATCCTTTGCCTCCATCTCCCAAGCTTTAGTATTCCAGGTGTGCACCATGATGTCTGGCTTTCTCTTTAGTTTAGGCAGTTAACCAGGGCTTAGGGATGCAGCTCAATGGTAGAGTTCTTGCCTAGCATGTGCACCTTGGGTTTAATTCCTAGCAGTACTGAATAAATTCTAAACACGTATTTCCTAGTTTGTTTCTCCGTTGCTATAATAAAATACTCTGACCAATACCAACTTGGGGAGGAAAGGGTTTATTCAGCTTACATCTTCTGGGTCACAGTTCATCAGGGAGCTCAAGGTAGAAACTCAGGGTAGGAACCTGGAGGCAGGAACTAGAGCTCAGGCTTGCTCCCCTGGCCCCTGTTCAACCTGCTTTCTTATGCAACACAGGCCCACCTGACTAGGGGTGGCACCACCCATAGTGGGCTGGACCCTCCCCCCATCACTCAACAGTCAAGAAGATGCCCCACAGACATAGCCTCGGGCCAGTTCAATGGAGGAGATTCCCCAATTGAGGCTCCCTCAACCCCGGTGTGTCAAGTTGATACTAAAGCTATCCAGCACAACATGTAAGTTTGCTTTATCTGTTTTTGATATGGAGCATTTAATTACTTTGTGATCACAGAATACTGTTTTCATTTGAAATCTGTTGAGATCTATTTTGTGGCCCGGAAAAATGATCAATTTTTATCAAAGTCCTTTATGAATGTGAAATTTGCAATTGCTAGGGACAGTGCCTTTAATATATATTTTATCAAGCTAATTGTATTATGCAAATCTCTATATTTTCTGCATTTTTCTGCTTATACCATGCACTATAGAAATGTGGAAAAAATCTCCCACTATGTGAATTTGTATATTTCTTTTCACAGTTCTTGCAATTTTTGTTTTATATACACACATACACACAAATGTGTTTGTTTGCTTTGGTACAGTATCACTATGTTGGCCAAGCTGGTTTCTAAGTCCTACACTCAAGCAATCTTCCCACGTTTGCCTTCTGAATTGCTGGAACTACAGATACACATGACCTCCCCAGCTTAGTTTATGCACTTTAATACTTTGATTATCAGGTATGTGTAATTTGAGAGTCGTTATATTCTGTACTAGTTACTTTTCTTATCACTGTGACCAAAGGATTTATTATGGCTCAAAGTTCATAAGACACAGTCCATAGGATGGGGAAGGCATGCAGCGGAGTGACTTTGTGGCAGTGGGAGCATGAGGTAGCTGCTGGCTCACATTTGGGCAGATCAGGGCAAAGAGAGGTGGTCTGAAATAGTGCAGGCTATAAATATCAAGGCCATCCCTCAGAACCCCCTTTTTTACATGGGCCGCACCTTCTACAGATTCTACTGCCTCTCAAAACAATATCACCAATTTACATACTTCAACATACAGTGGCATAAGTAGATATTCCCACTCCAAAAGGGAAGAAGAGGAAGATAGAAAGATTAGACCAAAGCAAGAAATTGAAACCCAGCAGGACATCACCTGAAGCTCCATATCTGGTATTCTTGATGACAACATCTGGCCTCCAACCACTTTGGGGAATCCCACTCTCCAGCTCTGTTGCCTATAGCACATGTGGTCTCTCACTTGGGCTAATGCCATTTGGTGCCTGCAACTTTTCTTGGTAAGCATCCCATGTTTCTGGCATCTCCAGTATCCTGGAGTCTCCACTGTAACTTAGGCTTCACCTTCACAGCTTCATAAACAGCTCACTCAAGAACTCCATGCAAGAAATCCAACCCTGCTGTACATTGTCTGGCTTCAGTAGCTTTCTGATTCTTGGTGTAAGCTTCCATGACTCTGTAACTCCTGCATTCTGCACTCCTGAAAATCAACACTTAGAGGGATGATACCAAGTTCTGCCACCAGCTCACGAACCCAGTCTCCATGAACCACAGCTTCAGAGGCTTCTGTGTGTCTTCATGGTTAAACTTGGAAAAATCACTTCCCTAGGTGGTCCTGGTCGAACAGGATGCTACAGAGACTCATATTCAAGCACTCTCTTTTCACACTGGAGCTTTCAATGTGTAGGATCTTGTCCTCAAGGCACCTTTCCTATTGTCTCTGTTTGAAGTTCCCAGTTGCTTTTTAATGGCATTAATCTCTTTAACAATTACAGGTACTGGGGGCTGGAGAGATGGGTCAGTGGTTAAGAGTACTGGCTGCTCTTGCAGAGGACCCAGGTTTGGTTCCCAGCACCCATGTGGCAGGTAACAACCATCCAAAACTCCAGTTCCAGGAGATTCAATGTCCTCTTCTGACCTCCTCAGGCACAATACAACATGGTGCACTTACACACATGCAGGTAATACACTCTTACACATAAAATAATAATAATAAGCTGGGCGTGGTGGCGCATGCCTTTAATCCCAGCACTCGGGAGGCAGAGGCAGGAGGATCTCTGTGAGTTCAAGGCCAGCCTGGTGTATATAGTGAGTTCCAGGACAGCTGGGGCTACAGGGAGACCCTGTCTCAAAAAGACCCCCCCAATAATAATAATAATAATAAATGATTTGGGAGGGTCTTTTTGAGACAGAGTCTTTCTGTAACCCCAGCTGTCCTGGAACTCACTATGTAAACGAGGTTGGCCTTGAACTCACAAAGATATGCCTGCCTCTGCTCCTGAGTGCTGGGATTAAAGGTGTGTGCTACCATACCTGGCCCAAAATAAAATTTTTTAAAAAAACAATATACTTTGTCCACACCAACCTTATCTGTAGCTTTAAACTCATTCAGGTGCCTTTCCTCACTAAATTGTGCATTTTTTCATATCTTTCTGCTCTCTTATCACTGTAAATATGACTAAGAGCTATAAGCAGTAGCGATACCATAGCCTGACTGCTATGCTGTCTTGAAATTTTCTCTACCTAAAATCTTTGTTCATATGATGATTAATATTTATTGTCAACTTGACAGCATATAGAATTATCTAGGAGACAACCTTGAAGATACACCTGTAAAGGATTATCTAGATTAGATTGAACTTTGTATACATCTGTGAAGGATTATCTAGATTATATTGGACTTTGCATGCATCTGTGAGGGATTATCTTGATTAGGTTGAAGTGGGAAGATCTGCACTAATAGTGGGTGGCACCATTCTCTGACTTTGAATTCTGGACTACATTAAAAAAAAAAAAAAAAGAAAGCTAGCTGAGCATGAACCATCATTTTCTGCTTCCTGACTGGATGTAATATGACCAGCTGCCAAGAGGACTTCTCTGCCATGATGGACTGTGCCCTAGAACCAAAATAAGCTCTTTCTCTTTTAAGTTGCTTTTATCAGGGTAATTTATCATAGCAACAGGAAAAGTAACTAAGATAGTCCATTACTTTTTGACTCAGTCTCACTCAAGTTTTCAGGACACAGGCAGGACACAGCCAGATTCTTTGCCAGAATATAGTGTGGAAAACCCTACAGGGAAAACCCTGACAGAGTCCTTGTTCCCCCTGAAATCTTAAGAGCACAGGTTCCTCTTGCCCCCCAGGGGAAAACATGAACACAGTCCCTCACTACCATACATTGTGCAGCTGAATTTCCCACATTTAGAGAAATCACACGGGTCAGCACATCCAATGCAAGTGATAACCCTCATCCTGGGAAAACCACCTTTGTGATCATAGTACCTTCCCTGCCAGGAATGTAAAACACAGTCTTTACTGTCTACATTTCTATTAGCATTCTGGTCTACCAAACTCCCACCAGAATGGCCCATTAAGCTCTGCTTATAGCATTTTAGGGCTTTGTGAGCCCACATTGAAAGTCTTCCACATTCCTCCTGCAAACCTCCTTCCAAAAACCTATGAGCCACACGGTCAGGTTTATCACAGCAATAGCCCCCTTCTACCACTGGTTTTCTCTATTAGTTATTTCCACTTTCTAAGATCAAATACCCGACAGGAAGCAACTTAAGGGAAGGAAGATTTATTTTGGCACATGGTTTGAGGATATAATCTATCATGGTAGAGAAGGCGTAACATCAGGAATATCAGCAACATCAGTATCACAATCATCAGCACTGGACCTATGGCTGCAGGAGTGTGAAAATACTTCTCCACGTCTCTGTGGACCAGGAAACAGAGAAATGAGGAATGCTGGTGTTCAGCTAGCTTTTCCCTTTTTTCTTTTTAGTCTGTCTGGAACACCAGTCCATGAGATGATGCCACCCACATTCAAAAAAGAAATACCCCTCTCCCATCCTGAGTTAATCCTCTCTGAAAAACCCTCAATTGTTTCTTAATCTAGTAAATTTAAAGATAAAATTAACCATCACATTTCCTTCTGGCAATATAAACATAGTCAAGTTTAAAATGATAAACAGTTTATACTAGAACTGATGTTTTCCCACTTTAGTTTATTTTTTCTAATATTAACACACTGTCTTAGTTATCTCTCGTGGTGTAGTAATTACTTGTCTGGTTGCTTTGTAAAAATACCTGACAAAAACAACTTAAGGTAGGAAGAATTTATTCTGTTTGAGTGTACAGAACATCACAGCAAGGAAGTCATGGCTGTAGGAACTGATCACATTACATCCATAGTCAGGAAGCAGAGAATGATGCATGCTGATATACATATATATATATATATATATATATATATATGTATTTTTGAGAGAGG
>NW_008360308.1:2316329-2334834 GCF_000622305.1 Nannospalax galili
TGTCCTGGAACTCACTAGGTAGACCAGGCTGGCCTTGAACTCACAGAGATCCACCTGCCCCTGCCTTCCGAGTGCTGGGATTAAAGGCATTCGCTACCATGCCTGCTTCACATGCTGGTATATTAAAGTATAATATTAATTTGAACTTGATCCCTTACCCAGAGGTGTAAGGAGCTTAGAAGCCAAGCCTGGTAAGCTAAGCTTGTAATCCTAGCTACTCAGGAAGCTGAGGCAGGAGGATTGCAAGTTCAAGTCCTGCCTGACCTATAGAGTCTATTCAAGGCCAGTCTAGACAATTTAGCGAGACCTTCTCTAAAAATGAAAGTAAAAAGAGGAGCTAAGGATACAGCTTAGAGGTAGAATAGATCCCTAGTACCCCCTCCCAAAGAAAGACCTTAGATTATTATAATCCATTTACCTCCCCCACACTTTTGTGTTATTACTGTGATATATATTTTTTAATATTTTATTTATTATTTTTATTTTATATGTATGACTGTATTGCCTGCATGTATGCAAGTGCACCTGTGTCATGCAATGCCTGCAGACATCAGAACAGGGCATCAGATTCACTTGGAACTGGAATTGTCAGCCATCGTGTGGGTGCTAGAAATTGAACCTGGGTCCTTTGCAAGAGCAGCCAGTGCTCTTAATTGCTGAGCCATGTCCCCAGCCCTTATTGTGATATATTTTAATTCTATAGTTTAAGACCCTCTTGAGAGAATTATTGTTGTCTTATTAGAATTTTTCAAATAATTAACATTTTTTATTTCTCATCTTTTTCTGAATCTCCACTTTTTCTTCTGGAATCATTTTTCTCTGTTTGAAAAATCACCATTTTAGTGATGCAGTGTGTTAGCTTCTTTTCTGTTCCTGTGACAAAACACCATTACCAACGCAATTTATAGAAAGAAGAGTTTCTTGGACTAACAGTTCCAAAGGGATAAGAGTTCATCATGGTAAGGGAGGCATGGCAGGAGACAACACATGTTATACCACTGAGCTACTCCCCTAACCCCTGTTGAACTCTCTCTGTGTGTGTATACACACATATGTATGTATATATAATTTCAGTCTTTTAAAAACTATTTTTATGCATATGAGTATATTACCTGCATGTATGTAAGTGCACCTGTGTCATGCAATGCTCACAGAGGTTAGAAGAGGGTATCAGATGCCCTGGAATTGGAGTTACAGATGGTTGTTAGGTGTCGGTGGGTGCCGGGAACTGAACCCTGGTCCTCTGCAAGAGTAGCTCTTAACTGCTGAGCCATCTCTTCAGCCCCCAAGGTCATGTGCTTGATAGGCAAGTATTCTCTAGCTTAGGTGTATTCCAAGTCTTTTTTCTATTTTCATTCTTGACACAGAATTGCTAAGTTCTCTAGGCTGGCTTGAACTTACTATGTAGCACAGACAGACCTTGAACTTGTGATCCTCTTACCTCAGTCTCTTGTGAAAATTGCCAAAATGGTGGCACACACCTGTAATCCCAGCATTCTCAAGATTGTGGAAGGAGGATTGTGAGTTTGAGGCCAGCCTGGGCTATATGGAGAGATGAGAGGAAGGAAGGAAGGAAGGAAGGAAGGAAGGAAGGAAGGAAGGAAGGAAGGAAGGAAGGAAGGGAAGGAGAGAGGAGAGAGAGAAAGAGAGAAAGAGAGAGAGGAAGTAAGGGAGGGAGGGCAGGAGAAAACTCCTGTCAAGAAATTCCAATGGACTCTCATATGAACATTTGAAAATTGTCCTGTTCTGACTTTTTTCCAGTTCCCTGTCTAGAACTTGTAATGCTAATTACTCTTGCCTTTACTTCTCCTTCACATCTCCTATTCTCGATTCAAAGACTTCCTTTTCCTCCTTGAGATATTAGTTATATAATTTGGGAGTCTTTTAGATAGACCCACTGAAAGGGTACTCCAATTGCCTCACCCTGCATCCCTGTTCAGCATGGAAGAAGCCAGAGAAGTCTGTGTCCTGGTTTCCTATTGGCAATTTGGGTAACCTCTTCAGAAGATGGTGTGATAAGAATAAGAAGTAGAAATTGGCTAAGCAGTTAGGGTAAAAAGACCCCAAAGAAAAGTAGCCAGTTTCTTGCCTAAAACTCACAATGTCCTTGAGCCTCTTAGCAACATACTCCGGTCCAAAGGCAAAAATATTGAAAATATTTGGGAGCTTGTATCTAATCCTTAAAAGATTTTAGGGTTACCTCTTTAGAAAGGGGACTGTTAGAGTAGCCAAAAGCCCCCCCCAAAAAAAATCAAAGAAGAAGAAAGAGTACATGAAGTTATCAGAAAAAAAGTGATGGGGAGATATGGGAGGAGCTGGAGAGGAGGGAGTAGGCATAGATTTGATCAAAACATCTTATATGCATGTATGAAATTCTCAATAAATTATTTTAAAAAATAAAAATAAATTAAAAAACAAAACCAAACTGAAGGTTACCTGGGTACCTAGAGGACTAATGAATACAGAGGGAGCAGCCACACAGACAATCTGCCTTCATAGAGTCCCAAAGACACTGGCTTTGTGGATTTTTCTTATAATTCAATACCGTGTCTCTTAAGATTGTGAATAATCATTTGCCCCTAAATTTCTGGCCCCAGAAATCAGTTCTGTGGAAATAATTAGTTGTGAATGTTTGACATTATTAATTTGTAAGTAAACAGGTTGGAATTGACAATTACTAAAAGACTAGTTAAAATGCGTTATTCGTGTAGGGCAGGATATTTTACAGCCATCAGTGATAAAGAGGAACACCTTCAGCACAGAGAACTATCAACGTACTGAGAGAGGAAGCTGGCCAATCATATAATGAGACCTTTTTACATGTGCTAGAAGATATTGGAAAATAGTAACTAAAATGCCACCAGTAGTTATCACAGGGTCATGATACAACTAGTGACTTTATCCACTGTTTTATGCTTTTCTGTATTTCTGTAATTTCCTAAAATAAGCATTTGTTAGCAACAAAAAGTGAATTACAAAATAAAATGCTATAAATGAAACCCAATGTCTTTATAATGTTGCACTGGAGATTTTTTTCAACATAAAAAAACACATCCTTTAGACCAAAGAAGTCCTTATGTTTATCTAGCACATGCCAGCCTTTTTCTTTTTAAACAAATATTTTCATTAATGCTTATGGATGTTATGGTTCTGCCACAAAATGTGGTTAGAGCAAACAAAACAATGTGAATCTGTTTAAAAAGTAGTCAAGTGAACAGATTAGTAACTCAAAGTGAATGGTGTGATTTCCATGTCAGGACAGCTCTTCAACATCCTGCAGGCCAGCTAACAGAAAAGCCAAGCTGTTCCAGATACTGTTATTCATCCTAGCAGAATGCATGTTGAAGTATAAAAAATGATATAAATGTTGAAAATGAGAAACATGAGAATGGAAAGAATAACAGCGATAGTCTGGTAGCCCATGGCAGCGATAGTTACTACCTTGGGATTGTTAGGGTTTGAACCTACAGCAACTCCCTCCCCAATGCAGCAGGGCCTCATGGTTCTGCAGGGCCCCTGAGAATGCAGGAACTGAGTTAATGAGCACCCTGATCTTGGAAGACAAGATAAACAGACTCCACCTTTTGATCAGAGACTTCAAGGAGTTGCTTCAGCACAGTATGCTTCCTCTTTGATGATCTTAAAGGATAAACCATTGACCCAGATCCTGGCTGATGGAGGAGGGTGGTTTGACGGAGGCTACTCTCTCCGATAAGCCCCGGGCTCTCTCTCTCTCCCGCCTAATTTTTTTTTAAAAAACATTTTCCCGCCTTCTGCATCCCCCAAAGCCCCCTATAAAAGACCCCAGCCAACAACTTGCAGAGGGACAGCTTCTCTAGCCCGAAGGGAACTGTCCCAGGTGCTTTTTCCTCTGCTAGTAAACTCTACCCTGCTGGAGTGCTTGTCTGTGACTCAATTCACCTATCCCGGTTTTACCTATCAGGAATATGTAAGTAATTGGATTACTGATGCCAACCGTCTGCTCTCTTCCCTGTATGAAGGTTATACATGTGATCTGCAGTGTCTCCCAAAGGTACAGTCTAATTCTTTGACCTGCTTTGGTGAATGGAATGCGGACAGAAGCACTTTATAGTACAGCTGGGCAGAAACACTGAGAGATATTAAATGGTTCCACTCACTCTTTCTTGTTTTCTTCTGCCACAAGAACAAGAGCTGCCCCTTCCGGCTAGTTCTGAAATGAGAAGATCAAGATTGGCAGTCACCACAGCTGCGTTGTGGACAGCAACAGCTACGTGTATTGTCATAAGCCACTAAGACTGGGGTGCTGTTTGCTCCCACAGCAAAGCTGACTAATGTGGTGTTTCCTCAAAAATACAATAACAGGACTCTAAGCTGAATGCATTTAAATGATTCTCCAGATTGACACATGGTCTTCTTTCCTTCCTTATAACACACTGAAAATGTCCACAGCCCACTAAACAGTCTAGACTAATTGGCCACTGTCCAGAAAAAGTATTTACTCACGAGAGCCTGACTGATGACTGAAGCCTAAGACAGGTCAGAGGGCTGTGGTAGAAAGCAGTTTCAGGCCCTGAAGAGATTGGCTCTGACTCAGCATAACATAGTTAGACTGTTGAGGGAGCTGGCTCAGGAGTGAAATGCTGAAGACCGAATCTCAACTCTGCCTAGATGCTGTGTGGCTTAAGGTAATTACTAACACAGGTGTTGCTATTGGGAGTCATTAATTTTCATAGGCGGGGGAGTCATACCCTAATCCGTACAATGTTTCTTTAGGGGATATCTTTAAATTACTTCAGCTTTAACTGCAAACATTAGCAAAGATGTTATTGAATATCTTTTTTTTTTTTTTTGGTCTTTTTGAGGCAGGGTCTCCCTGTAGCCCCAGCTGTCCTGGAACTCACTATGTAGACCAGGCTGGCCTTGAACTCACAGAGATCTGCCTGCCTCTGCCTCCTGAGTGCTGGGATTAAAGGCATGTGCCACCACACCCGGCTGAATATCTTTTTTTAATGGATGATGTTATTATTAGAAAGAACAGTATAGCCATCTTTTAAGTACATAGCACCTAGCAAATTACCAAATGCAGCCAGTCATTTCCTTCTGCTCTCCCATCACACATACACGCAAGCACACACACACACACACACACACACACACACACACACACACGCATGCTTCTGCTCTGTCTCCTTCCCAACCCTTGAAAAAATTTTTAAAAATATTTTATTTATTATTTTTATTTTATGTGTATTCATGTATTGCCTGAACATAGGTAATGAATGCACCCGTGTCATGCAATGCCTGCGGAGGTCAGAAGAGGCTGTTGGATCCCCTGGGACTGGAGTTACAGACAGTTGTTAGCTGCCATGTGGGTGCTGGGATTCAAACCCGGGTCTTCTGCAAGAACAACCAGTGTTCTTAACCACTGAGCCATCTCTCCAGCCCTGAACTAAATTATTTTAAAGAGCATTCTAGTCCTTATGCATCTGTTGAAGAACTTTTGACATAACCGCTGTATCATTATCTCATTTAAAAAATATTAGCAATATGGGGCTGGGGAGATGGCTCAGCAGTTAAGAGCACTGGTTGCTCTTCTAGAGGACCTGGGTTCAATTCCCAGCACCCACATGGTGGCTAATAACCATTCATAACTCCAGTTCCAGGGAATCTGACACCCTCTTCTGACTTCTGAGGCCTTTGAACAACACAGGTACACAGACACAGTGCAGGCAAAACACTCAGACACATAAAATAAAAATAAATTTTTAAAAATAATAGCAACAAGGGCTGGAGAGATGGCTCAGCAGTTACAAACACTGACTGCTCTTGCAGAGGATCTGGGTTCAGTTCCCAGTACCCATATATCCACCAACAACCATCTATAACTCCAGTTCTAGGGGATACAACACCCTATTTTGGCCTTTATAGTCATTGTATACATGTGGTATACTTACATAAATTCAGGTAAAACACTCATACATGTAAAATTTTTTTAAATTAAAATTAAAAATTAGCAATAGTTCCTTAAAAATATATAATGCTCAGTCATAGGTCAACTTTCCTTGATTGTCCCCAAATGGCTATTTGAGTCACACATTTCATTTTGTTTATATGACTTAAATTTTCTTTTAATCTATTAAAATTTCCTTTTAAAAAAAAAAAAGCAATCTTTTTAGATCCTTTGTCTGTAGCCTAATCGGGAGTGACTCTGTGGCAAATGCCAAGGCTGTTTGCTTTTCCCACCCTTTAGTGAGCAGTGCTTTGGATGCCGCCACTTAGTGCCACACCATCCTCACACCTCCACTGAGTGGTCAAGAGGGTCCCCATTTCCACTTACAATAAGTGCATCATCTGAAAAATTTCTTCTTCGAGACCTTTAAGATGGTAAATGAGGAACTGAATTTCTCAAGCCTTTTGGTTTTATGACCTTAGGAAATGGGGTGATTTATTTTGAGGAGTGATTTTTGTTCGAGATGCTAGGAATCAAATTCAGGGTCTCTCATACGCTAGGCAAGTGTTCTACCATTGAGCTCCACTTCCAGCCTTAGGAAATGAGGGATCTAAGAAACCCACTGAGTGATTCAAAAGGGGAATTTAGGGTTGTTAGTGTCCTTCATGCCACATGGGAACAATGGCTAACATGAAAATTCAAGTAGAGAAGACACAGCAAATGCAACTCCAGTCATCTCAAACCTTAACAGCCAAGGGATTAACTCTGTTCATTTCCTCCTTTGGTCAGGAGGCATTCCAGTGACATTTTTCTCGCTGTGATGGACTTATTATGTCAGCAAGCACTATGGGGCAGTGGAGCCATCTGCTCTGTCTATGGATCCAGAAACCAGGAAATGGCTGGATGAGTGCTGCCTTGTGGGGCCTGTGGCTGATTCTGCTTAAAGCCTCACTTACCACCTGATGTTGCCCGTCTTAGCGATATGTTGTGCTATGGCTTGGATTTGATTTAATTATGTGTTCTCTAAGAGTCGATTGTGATTGATGGTTCGGGCCACAGGGTGGCTCTGTTGGGAGGTGGTTGAACAGTTGGGAGGTGGGGCCTGAAGGGAAATTCTTAGTTCTTCAGGAGATGAGATAGTGGCACCCCATTCTTTCTGACCTCCTGTTTGGTGGTGAAAGTTCTCCCACACATGTGAACCATCACTATTATAATGAGATTGCAGTTGGGAGGCCCTTTGATAAGACTGAACTAATGCAGTCCCTTGAACATCCAAAAGTGTTGACTAAATAAACCTTTTCTTTTTCATAAAATCAGCTTCCTCAGGTATTGCACTGTAGTAATGCAAAGGCTGACTAATGCAGTCTGGTGAACCACATTGGTGGTCTAGGTATCAAGATGTTGTTGTTGTTTGAGATAAGATCTCAAGCCCAGGCTGGCCTTGAACTTTATATGTAGCTGAGGATAACCTTGAACTTCTGATCTTCCTGCCTCCACTTCTGGAGCGCTGGGATTATAGGTATATGCCACCATGTCCTGTTTTTTTGTGGTGCTGTGTATTGAACCCAGTGCCCCGTGCATGCTAGGCAAGCACTCTACCAATTCAGCTACATTGTTAGCCCAAAGAAATTGGTTTTGTTTCAGAGGAATGTTGAGTCTGGATAGATAATGGGGCTTGGACCAAGGCCAAATTTGGGCTCCTTTGAGGCCTAAGAAGGCTGTACAACAGCTCTGTGATATACCTGTGATTTCAGGAATTCGAAACCTCTGGGTTCTTGATTTTGGGGTTTAGCTGACAATAGGAAAAGTTGCTTTCTACAAATTCCAAACAAGGTTCATCAGCATAAGCTTTTATTTATAAACAGGGAGTTAACTAGTAGAGGGGCTACTGAAGGGTTGAAAGCAGCTCCAGGAGGTGGAACTCTAAGGCAGGAGGTATGGACCAAGGCCCAAGCTTGCACAGAAGCCTTTCAGTTCTAAAGGACACATTTATGTCACTTTGATGATGAAAACAGAAAGTACAAAGTCAACCCAAGACTTCACTTTGCCAGAGCACTTAGATTTTAATCCCATCGAGGTGACTCACCTCTGCCCTCTGCTGGAGGTGCAAAGTCCCCTGCAGTAACTGTGGGTAAGGGTCAGTCAAGTGGCTGTTCTTCATGCTGGTGTGAAATCTTGGGAGAAAGTGAGAAATTTTTGCCAGCAGAAATATGATTCTGATAATCTTTTTGATGATCAGATAAAAGCAAAGATTCCCAGTGGAGACCACAGCCTCTCAAAGTGAGAAGAGCAGAGGACAGAACAGGCAAGGCTGTGAGTTTTGCATTCTGGGGCCCGATTTCAGGGACCAGCTCTGGGCTTCCATGCTTTGTGGTACATGGGGAAAGGCAGCCACAGGCATTACAAGACACAGTGTACTCCAGCAGTCTTCCTCAGTGTCTGCCTGTAGTGCCTGACTTGAGTGCCAGGGAGTGACAGGCAGAGCATGGCATTAGAGACAGACACCAAGGGAGACTGCTGGAGTACACTGCACCTTGTGATGCCTGTGGCCAAACACTGTCCTTCCCTGATCTCAGGGTGGCCGTAGCCTCCTAAAGATCCCCTACCCACACAAGTTGTTCTTCAGCTCTGCAGGCTGTAAGAGATCAGAGTCAGTGTCAGGATGTGGGAAGGCCTCCCAGACAGCAAGTCCAGGCATCTATCTCCCCAGCAGGAAGAGCAGATGTGAGGATCCCCAGGCAGTGGGTGGAGATCTCAGAGGAGGCTGCCTCCAGCCCCTACAAACATGGCTCTGACAACTTCTACCTCATCTTCAGCTCTACGGCTTTTAGTCTTTCCTGTGCCAAGGACCCCTTTGGAGTTCTGAACAGCCTATGAAGACTTTTTCAGGACTGTTTCTTTTTTCTTTTTTTTTTTTTTTTTTTTTTTTTTGTCTTTTTGAGACAGGGTCTCCCTGTAGCCCCAGCTGTCCTGGAACTCACTATGTAGACCAGGCTGGCCTCAAATTTACACCGATACACCTGCCTCTGCCTCCCAAGTGCTGGGATTAAAGGCATGCGCCACCACGCCCGGCTGACTGTTTCATTTTTAAAAAAATATTTTATTTACTGGAGCTGGAGAGATGGCTCAGTGGTTAAGAACACTAGTTGTTCTTGCAGAAGACCCGGGTTCAAATCCCAGCACCCACATGGCAGCTAACAACTGTCGGTAATTCCAGTCCCAGGGGATCCAACAGCCTCTTCTGACCTCTGCAGGTATTGCACAACACGGGTGCACTTACATACAGGCAATAAAAAAAGTTTAAAGATTTTATTTACTATTTTTTATTTTATTCATATGAGTGTATTACCTGCATGTATGTAAGTGTATCCATGTCATGTAATGCCTGTGGAGGTCAGAAGAGGGTCCCTGGGAACTGGAGTTATGGATGGCTGTTAGCTGCCATGTGGGTGCTTGGAATCAAACTCTTATCTTCTTCAAGAGCCCCCAGTGTTCTTAATCGCTAAGCCATCTCTCCAGCCCCCCCACTCCCTTTGTTTAAAAAACAAATCTGTCTATATGAAGCCTGGCATCATATTCCAGATCCTTCTGCATCACTCTCCTGAGTGTTGGAATTCTGTCCTCAAACTTACAATGTACCCAGGCTGGCCTTAAACACTTGATCTTCCTTCCTTGGCCTCCCAAGTGCTAGGGTCCCAGGCATGTGCTACCATACCCCACTTCAAGGAGTTGTTTTACGTTTGTTTTTTGTTTGTTTCTTCTGTGTGTGTGTGTGTGTGTGTGTGTGTGTGTGTGTGTGTGTGTGTGTGTGTGCAAATGTACTGGAGCTTCAGCTGGTCTGAAACTCACTATGTATACCAGGCTGGCCACCGTCTCACAGAGATCCACCTGCCTCTGCCTCCCTAGTGCTAGGATTAAAGGTGTGTGCCACCATGCCCAGCTCCAGGAGTGTTTTTAAAACTGTTTATTTTTTTCTACCATATTTATTATTTGCATGTGTACATCTGATGTATAAGTACAGGTATACATGTGCCATGGTGCACATATGGAAGTCTGAGGATAGCTTTGAAGAGTCTGTTCTCTCCTTCCCCCATGAGTTCTGGGGATCAAACGCTAGTCATCAGGTGCAGCAAGTGCCTTTACCTGAATCAACTTGCCTGTCCCCAAGAATGTTTTTAACGCACAAAACATATAGGATTACAAAGGAAAACAATGACACTGAAATATTGTTATCAAGACACTAAATAATGGATTTGTGATTGGATAATCTATGTCCTTTGTTAATGAGTCAGCTAGAAGATCTGGCAGCAGGTTTGAGCAGAACCATAACTTAAGTAGTGATGAGTAAAACCAGTATTTGGAGTTACCTGCAGAATCACTACTGACACTGATTTCCACTCATCACAGTAACAGGCAGTACCACTGCATGGCTTTTGCCCATGTTTATCATGGGGGGAAAAGCTGAATTTCAGCTAGAGGAAAGGATGATGTCACTTTTTTTCCCCTCTTCTAAGTTCATGATTACCTTAAGGTCTACCCACACATCCCCGTCTAAGAACCTATCTCCCTCTGTCTGGCCTCTCTGTCTCATAGTTTATGCCCATCACAGCCCTATTCACTAGGCTCTTTGCTGTGTCCTTCTGCTCTCATACCAGGTGTCTGGCACCCAAATTCCTAGGTGCCTGGTCCCCCATTAGCACAGGGCATAGTTTAGACACAGGACTTGGAGCAATAGAGCTAGAACTGATCTGGAAGCCTCTTCCCTGAAGACTAGCCCCATAATATCAGAAGATACTATGAAAACTGCCAAGGGAGAAAACCAATCAATGATCCCATCTAGCTGTAAAGTCTATGAACCACAACAGTGACCTGTCCAGCAAATAATCTCTACTGGTACAGTAGTAGTACTTTTATCTTGGGGGTAATCAACAGCTGTCTAATTGGACTTAAGGTTTGCTCAATGGGAGGGAACTCATATGTGGTATTGAAAACATAGCCAAATATATATAATATACATGGCTGGAGAGGTCATAGATCCTAGAGAAAAGCCTACTTTTGTCACTTCTCTAGACCAATGTAATTTCTTATAACATTCTAAATTGTATCCTTATTTATAGACAAGTGTATCTCACCATTCATCAAAGCTTTTTTTTTTTCAACAGATGAAGACTATTATAAAGTTCCACAACTGGTCAAAGACAGAGAATAAGTGTCTGTGAGTTGCCTGGCCCTAAGTGACACATCTACAATGCAACCTCTACACCTAAGGCTCAGGGAACATAGCGGAACAGGAAGCAGGAAAATATGCACCTCTCAACTCTCACCAGCAAATTCATGCAACACATGGTGATTAACCCAGGAAGCCACAGCTGGCCAAAGTGCAGAGAATAAGAGACTGCAGAGTGCTTATCTTTGATTAGAACACCTATATCAAACCAGTACCCCCTTTTGCTCCCAATTTTCAGGAGCCCAGACAGGCCTGACAGGGGCCTGAATCCAGACCTTGGACCTAAGGTGCTACACATCAAAGAAGGTGGGAAAGTTTATTCAGTCCCAGCTGCATCAAGGGCAGAGATGAAGCTGGGAGTCAGTGGACCTGCAGTGCTTGAGAGGGGAGGATGAGAATCACCTGTAAGTGCAGGTGTTGGTTTATCAACACTGGCCTAGAGAAGTAGACTGGATGTAAATAACAGGCAACACTTAAGAAGGCTCATAGTACCCACTAAACGAGCGTCTCTGAGGATGGACTCAGATGCCAGAAATCATCTGGAGGGTGTGCTATACAGACATCCTGGTGAAGGGGAGGAGGTTAGAATCTGGAACTCTGGGTAAAGCAGGGTCTGGTACTAGAATGTTATGTATGGCTTAGGAAGGCAGTTAGAAGCACTTTGGGGCAGCTTTTAGGGAAGTGCTACATTGCTTTGTGACAGGGATATGCTCCGAGAAGTCTGTCATTAGGCAATTTCACTATTGTGTTAACATCATAATGTACATTTGCACAATGTCACCAGGTGATATAGTCTGATGGGACTATTGCTTATGATGGTCCATCACTTGTTGACCAAAGCATCACATCATATGGCACATGGCTCTGTCTTCAGTCTGTGGGCAAGGAACCTAAGTCTCAGCAATGTGTGGCTCGTGTTCACTACCTAGATCCTTGTAACACACAATGGCAAAACTGGAATGCTACCCAAGTTCAATCTTGGGCAAGCAATTGCCTTTGATGAGCAGTGGGATGTGCCCAGCGTATGTGAGACACAGGATCACCCACATGATAGATTTTTCTATACCCATACACCTCTCTAGGAGTATGTAGTCAGTTTTCAAGTTAAAAGTTTGCTCTTCTCAAGCAATATGAAGGGGAGAAGGGGAATAATGGGAGGAAGGTTTAACTGTAGTTGCTATACACAGGGGATTATGTTCACCTCAGAAGCCATAAATTGCCAAATAAAAAGCCCAGTACCTCCCCTTAAATTATTGGCCATAGGTGTCCTAGAGACACCTAAAACAATGCAGACTATTGCCACTGCTCCTGGCTGCTCACCAGAACTTGATGATAAGACCCTATTGCTGAAGACACCATACACATTGGTCAGAACACATAAAGAAATCAAGCTGTTATTGACCAGGACATTACTGCTGGCTAGCCTTCTGTCACCCGAGTTCTCTTGGGTTCTCTTGCTCCGGGTGCTATCAGACAAACCATGTAACATATCTTTATGTGAATTTATTATAGTTTATACCATGGGGCAGGGGGGAAGAGATTCACAAAGAAATGAACACCCAGTGCCCAGCTCTGCCCAGCTCAGAGGCTGCCATTCTGGATCATGAGCCTGCCACTCCAGATTGCTCCCACAGCCCACCCATAGTCACTGTGAGCTTTTGCCCACACCTTGTAGGCCCGTAGTCTCGCCCCAGGTCAGTAAATGCCAGGCCATTCCGTTCTTGAGTGCCTGGCCACCATGTGCCTTCCTAGCTCCTGTCCAAGATGGTGCAGAAAAAATACTCCTCCCTCCATGGCTAGCTCTCTATAGTCAATTCTCCACAGCAGGCCCTGCCCCTTGGAGGAAACAGGCTGTTTGGGACACACTCCACCTCTTTCCTCTGCTCTTATAATCTTTCCACCAATCTTCTGCTAAGGTGCCTGAGCCTTGGAGGTGGTGACAGATGTAGGGAAATCTCTCATGTATCATGGTGAGATAGTGACTTCTTGGCCTTCCCCATTATTCATCTTTAAGCTGTGGCCATTGATTTATTTCAGTGGTATTTCTTTTACTCTAAAGACAAATAGAAGGAAGTAGACACATCTAAACAAACACAAATGTAAATACAAATGCCTAGAAGATATCCCAGTAGGAGTACTATATTCATTAGATAGTATACTTGTCCCTGCTAGGGCCTGTAGCCTTTCTTGACACAGGGTGTTGGCCTGGTCTATAGCACCAGATGTGTGTTCCACCCTTAGGAGCAGGCCTTATCCAATTAGAAATTTGTCAGTTGTACGTATGTTGGTCAAACCATTATTGCACTTGCAGTCATTGCTTGGCATGTCCATAGTGTGTAGCATGTGGGGTCCATTGTTGAGTAGAATCATAGGGGATCCTTTCTTCCCCAACCATCTGCATAGCACCTTCAGGCAATATGGACATCATCCATCCAGTGGCATGGGGTTTTTTGGCTTAGCCTCAGCTCCATCTCTTCTTCTCCCACACTTACATCATGCAGTGCCTTTGGCAACATGGCCTTACCAACCTTTCTAGTGTACAACTGACATTAATGGCAATAGCCTTGGTGAACTTGAGGACCTCTAGGATCTCTCTCTGACCAACAGCTCATGGGGGCAACTCATCCCCCAGTTAGATTTTCTTAACAGTAGTATAGTTTGGGAATCTCTGTTTTCATCTTACCCAACCATAAAACTCCCAAGAATCTTACAGCTATAGCTAGCCTTTGCTTCTTCAGGTATCTTTCAAATGTGTTTCACATCTGTAAAACACTCAAAGGAAGGTTAGTTAACATTGTATATTAAATAAATCATAGACAAGGTCTCACACAGTATGGAAGGTTTTGTCCATTCGTATTAACTGTTTTCTCCATAGATCCTTGTTAGGTACTATAGCATAGGTAAGAGGCATTGATTTGGCTAGCTCTTTACCATCTTTAGTTATCCCTTTGGAGTTATTTTGTACTTGGGGTATTTTACATGGAGTCTCTTTGTATTCTTTTATTCTTGATACATGTTGGCTCCAGTTGCCTGACCCTGCACTGGGCTAAGGAGGCAGGGAGTTTCTCCTGTCCCCACTGCAACTGATGGTTCCCTGAGTCAGGCAGACCCCAGGTCTGCCTCCTGACTGTAGCCATATCTATCATTTCTCCATTGACAACACCTGGCTGCTGGGGGAGAACTTATTGGGAAAAACTGTTTCCACCCCTAGTATAGCCTTTATCAGAAGACAAATGCATCTAATTTAATCCTTGGGGATTCTTAGCCACCCTGGGACAGTTTTTATCCTTTGAATGCCTTTTGTAAACTGTTCTTCTGGTTTTACAGAAACTCCATAGTACCAAATTTGGTTTTCCATCAAATTTTTCTCTGGGAATTTGGGCTCAACATAAGTCTTGACACACTTGTCTTCGAGTAAGCCAAATGGACCATTTCTTCTGTCTGGTCTTTTTTATATCTCTCATAGGTTATTCTGCTAGTCTACAGACACATTTTACATGCTGGTCAGAATCATTTAGATTTGCTAAAGCCTCTTTCACTTTACAAAGATTCTGTTCCATTAAAGGGCTTAGCAAAACCATTAAAGCTCCATGCCATTCTCGAGGTCCCAGCTGAATTACACTTTCTTTCACATCTCTGGTGAACACAGTTTTATCTGGCCCAGTGAACTGGACATCATATATTGATTTTCTCTTTTTTTAAAAAAAAATTTATTTATTTATTTATTTTATTTTATGTGTATGTGTATATGTGTATTGCCTGCATATAGGTAAGTGCACCCGTGTCATGCAATGCCCACAGAAGATAGAAGAGGGTGTCAGATCCCCTGGAATTGGAGTCACAGACAGCTGTTAGCTGCCATGTGGGTGCTGGGGTTCAAACCCAGATCTTCTGCAAGAATAGTCAGTGTTCTTAGCCACTGAGCCATCTCTCTAGCCCCTATTGCTTTTCTCATACCTAGTTCTCTCAGTAATGCCTGCCCCTCCTTTATAGTCCTCGAGCCCCTGTTAATCATGTTAGTCTCCCTTGGTGACAACCATGTATCTTTAATGCCTTCAACCAGCCACCCCATTAAGGACTACTCCCCCCTGCATTGGCCTAGGTTGAATAGCCTATATCACAAGGATGGATGGGTGGTTATATAACTCAGCTGTGAAGCTTCTGAAGGACTTAGACTGATGTCATTTGCTCCCATGTCTCACACTCTCACAAGCCAAGTGGTTAGGGGCTCTTTGATTGCTTGCTTGTAAGTTTTAACAGTTCCAGGGTGGAGTATTTCCTAGCTACAGCACTGTTAGCTTTTTTTTTTTCCTTTTGTATCAACGGTTGAATTTGAGGGGCAGCTTTAGTTACTTTCATTTTTAGGTCATCTCCTTTTTTACTATTATCTGTCTTTTCCCCTGAGTCCTTGGACCTTACACAAATTAAAGTGTCCCATTTTTTTTTCTCACTCAAGCTCTGCAACTGGATCTGCCAGGACCTCCCTAGCCTTTTCAGCTTCCCCTGCCTGGGGCACATCTTTTATTATGCAAAGTGACCCCACCCCCTGTGTCCAGAGCCAGTAAAAGATTTTCTAGCCTTCCTATAACTTTTAGCAACTCTTCATATATCCGTAATTGTGCTATTTCCCCACATTTCCAACACAGTTGTGGCCCATGCTTCTGCGTGGCTGGCCTCTTTTTAGTTACATATTTTATAATCCATTGTAAAATCCACATCAGCACTGCCATCAGTTCCCTAGCTTTTTCCAAACTTCCATGGTTTGTCATTTCTAGCCCCGCCATCCTGCCAACTATGCCAATTTTGTCGCCTGAGGTCTCTTTGGGTCTCTTGCTCTGGGCGCTATCAGACAAACCATATAACATGTCTTTATGGAAATTTATTATAGTTTATACTCTGGGGCAGAGGGAGGTGACTCACAAAGAAATGAATACTCAGTGCCCAGCTCTGCACCACGGCTCAGAGCCCATCATTCCGGATCACGAGCCCACCACTCCAGATTGCTCCCGCAGCCCACCCATAGTCACCGCTAGCTTTTGCCCATGTTTTATGGGCCCATAGTCTCACCCCAGGTCAGTAAATGCTGGGCCATTCCGTTCTCACATGCCCGGCCACTGTATGCCTTCCTGGCTCCTGTCCAAGGTGGCGCAGAGAAAAAGCTCCTCCCTCCATGGCTAGCTCTCCACAGTCAATTCTCTGCAGCAGGCCCCACCCTTCGGAGGAAACAGGCTGTTCGAGACACACCTTCCTATTACTAGAAAGTTCTATGTAGGCTGCTGGGGGAAAGAGTCAATAGTCTTACCCAGCTGTGGACCTTGTGAACTACTGGCAAGATATCCCCATGGGTACAGTAATGGCATGAACATTATGGGGGTAACCAACCACTTTCTGATTGAATTTAAGGCCTGTTCCACAGAAAGAAACACATGCCTGATAATGTGGCCAAGAATCTATGGTTAGGGAGTTCAAAGTCTCCAGGGGTGAACCTACTACTATTATTCTGCTAAATGAACATAGTATCAAATTGCCCTCTAATTTGTATCTTCCTACCCATAGATTAGTGCAGTTCTCAGACCTCATCAGAGAAGATTCTTCCTGTAGTGGACAATGGTTAATGCAGAAACTTACAACTGGTCAAAGTACAAAGACTGTGTCAGATAAGTATTCAGCCACAGATGAGGCATCTATAGCACACACACACACACACACATACACACATACACACACACACACACACACACACACACACACACACACACACACCCCTCAAAGCTTAGCTTGCCAAGGAAGAAGGGGCAGAAAGATTATAAGAGCCAGAGGTCATGGAGGACTAGATTGACACAGTGTCTTTACTGTCAGAACTGCTGCACTCATGAACTGAGAGCAACTGTGGTTACCTGTACAAGACCTGCACAAGATCAAGCCAACCAACACTCTAGCATGGAGGAGCAATGGGTCTACAAGTCCCCAGTCCTAAGGTGCTATGGATAAGTTATGGCTTCTGGGGGAGGGACAGTTTTCTTTAAGGATATGGCCCCTGTTAGACCAACCATGCTCCAGTGGATGGTCCCACACCCAGGAGTATATGAGCAGCACAAATGGGACTTGATGAGTTATTTTAAAAAAAGGACATGGGCCTGGAGAGATGGCTCAGCAGTTAAGAGCACTGACTGCTCTTGCAGAGGGCCCAGGTTTGATTCCCAGCACCCACATGGCAGCTAAGAACCATCCTTAACTCCAGTTCCAGGGGAATCTGAAGCCCCCTTCTGACCTCCGTGGAATTGCACAACACAGGAGCACTCACATACATGCAGGCAATACACTCATACACATAAAATAAAAATAAAAAAAGAAAAAGGACATGAAGTGGGGGGTAGGGGCATTGGGGTGGCTCTGGGAAGAGTTAGGGGGGAAAGAATGGGTGAATATGATCAAAATTAATTGAAATTTTCAAAGAATTAACAAAAAAATTTTTTTAATATTGTTTTTTGGGTTTTATTCATGTCTTTTCTTAACTTTTTGCTTCTTAATCCCTCAAAGGCAGCATCAGGTCTTATGAGAAATGAAAATTTTCACTGACAACTTTGGAATTTTTCTGTGAGGCTGACATGTCTAAGTCACATCAAAAGATAAATTCGGTTTCCATCCCAAGCTTTTCTGGTGCCACTCATGCCAAGCTAGGACAAGACAGGCCTGGTGGGGTGGGGTGGACCCCAAATAGGCCCAAGCTCATAGTTGTATGCCAGAATATTCCCCTTGAGAATCATCTCTGGAGTTCCCTGTAGATTTCCATCCTGTTCATTTGTCTGTGATACCTCTGTTCTCTGAGCCAGCAAAAATTACTCTGAACTGTCCTAAATCAAAGCAGGCATCTTTCTGCCTTCCCAACCCTCAGACAGATGCCCTACTTTGTACAGAATGACTTGGATACATAGCTGTGAGCAGAAATATATTGAGAAAGCAAATAGCTTTCCCTCTGTTCCAGCATGTAGCCCAAAGCAGACAGTCCCTGTAGAAGACTCTGCATATGTCAGGGTGCTCCACACACAAACAAGGAAGTGGCAAAGGCCGTAAGGAATGCATTTCATTCTTTACATTCAATAGTGAACAATCACTTTGGCTGGGCAATGGGATGTGAAACACAGTCACACATGTGGCAGGCTTTTCTATATCCACATGCTTCTCTTGGGTGTGTGGTCAATTTTCCAAGTTAAAAGTTTGTTCTCTGAGCTGGGCGTGGAGAGGGAGGCAGAGGCTGGTGGATCTCTGTGAGTTCAAGGCCAGCCTGGTCTACATACTGAGTTCCAGGCTAGCTGGGGCTACAGGGAGACCCTGACTCAAAAAGA
>NW_008360308.1:2334861-2372436 GCF_000622305.1 Nannospalax galili
CAAACAAACAAAAAACAAAGATTGTGCTCTGGGTTTTGATCATGTTTCCTGGACTTTTTGTTTCCTAGTTTCTATGTGTCATTTTACTCTTACCTGACCTCCTCCATAGCAGATTCCACTAAGGAAAGAACAAGCTGCTTTCTGGCACATGTCCATGTTACCCCCTCCTAAATTAAAACATTGAATTTACCTTGGATCTGATGGCAACCCAGGCTGAAGGGATTTCATGAATGTGTGCCACTCTCAGGCTGATGCTGGAGCACCCCAGACTGTACTCACTGGGGCAACACAGATAGACTGGAGGGGTTGGTCATTGGGGGCAGGTCTGAGTGTCTGGGGCCAGCACCCTAGGCCAGCACCACCCACCAGGAAATGCCATAAGTGTTCTGTGGGGACAGGAAACGGTCTTTTAAAAAATATTTTATTTATTACTTTTCTTTTAGGTGTATGAGTGTATTGCCTGAATGTATGTGAGTGCACCCGTGTCATGCAATGCTGCAGAGGTCAGAAGAGGGCTTCAGATTCCCCTGGAACTGGAGTTAAGGATGGTTTGTAGCTGCCATGTGGGTGCTGGGAATTGAACGCGGATCCTCTGCAAGAGCAGTCAGTGCTCTTAACCACTGAGCCATTTCTCCAGCCCCCAGGAAACAGTCTTATAGCATGTACAAGACTGTCACATTCTCCATCACGTCTGGGAGTCAAGACTTTCTTGTGCCTGCTTCCTTTGGCTAATGCAAGCTGCCTGGAATGGGACTCGGGGAACACTGCAGAGTAGGATGTAAGGGTGTGGGGGAGCCATACAAAGGAGGAGAAAACTAGAGAAAACAAATATGCTTTGGATGCCTTAGGGCACTAGTAGGGCCCCAGGGTCATTCATCTGTCTCAGTAGGCAGACTAGGTTGGGGGACAACATCCCCAGGCCCAGGGCATGGAAGAGGAAAGAACTGCCCAGGTACCCAGGTACAAGGCAGTGTAGAATCCAGACCATGAGGAAGAGGATTCCATTCTGACAGGGTTTTCCAGATTCCAGGTAAAGAAGGCCCCAGGTGAGCTGTTGGCCAGGTGCCTTCAGGACTGTGCCTGTTACAACATTTAATATTCCCCTGACAACAGCTCCTGGGAATTTCCCAGGAGTCTTTGGGTAACCAGATAGCCTGTGCCAGGCCCAGGATGAGGAAACTGATTCCCAGAAGAGGACTAGAAGACTTGAGAGTGGCATTACAGTGCTGCTGCCTGGGCTGGGCTGGAGCAAATACCTGCCTCCTTGGATACTGGGTCCTGTGCTGTGGGTGCTGTGGCCACACGTGCAGATGGGCAGAGGTCAGGAGCTCTGTACTCCTGGCTTCTCAATCAGATTTTTCTTGTGAGGCCTTTCAGGACAGGGATTCTACAAAGGACAGGAATTCTGGGGCTTGGAAGCCTCCTAAATAAAATCAGCATCAGGGCCTTGTATATAGTGTCTGTGTTGCCTGGTTGATTCTATTCCCCAAGAGTGCAGGCTATATGCCTACCCAGGACCCACTGCTGATCCAACAATAAATAAGTACATTCTCCGTCACTGTTACCAGCCATCCACCAGGCTCTCAACCCTCTGAGGCCTCCTGATTCCTGCACTTCCAGCTGCACCTCTGAGGGTAAGGGGCCTAGAAAGCTTTTCCCACCTCCAGCCAGGCATTCCACAGAAGTGTAAAGAGCAAATTTTCAGCAGTGCAGAGGTATGGGCCTCTGGTCTCCTGTGGTGCAGTGATTAGATGGATGGCCTGGGAATAGAGGATTAGTGAGATCACCCATAGATGCTTAGGCCAGGCTGAACAGAAGGATGGCTCAAGCCAATTCAGAGACACCACAGAGCCTGACCAGGACAAGAGCTGCCACCACTGTCCCTCCATGGCTCAAACCACCACTCCAAAAGGAGCCACTGGGCTGGAGTGGGAGATTCAAGGAGTGAAAATGCTGCAGGTGAACTGCAGACCAGTGGCCCTACTGACTAATGACCACAGGTGGGTGAGGATGCCTGGTTGAAGACATGACGATGGGGACCAGCATATACCAGTCTGTACCATCACTCCGTGTCAGCTCAGTGTCATAAGGAAGTACATCTTTCCAGCTCCCTTAGCAGGCTTCCAGGGAGGCATTGGTACCTACAGAAGACAGGAGATGAAAGAAGCAGCGAGGACTCTGAACCCTAAACTCTACTCCCAAATACCACTCCAGCACCAGCATTGTGTCCCCACTCCAGAGCACCTTCTTTCTTTATTTCTTTGTGGTTTTTTTGTTTTGGTTTGGTTTTGGTTTTTTTGGTGGTTTTTGGTGGTTTTTTTTTTTTTTTTTTTTTTTTTTTTTTTTTTTTTGGTCTTTTTGAGACAGGGTCTTCCTGTAGATTCACCTGGCCTAGAACTTGCTACGTGGACCAGGCTGGCCTTGAACTCACAGAGATCTGCCTGTCTCTGCCTCCTGACACCTTTTTCTATGACACTTTGCCTGCTGGACAGTCTCAGGCCTGGGAATTCCTGAGACCTTTACTCCTGTAGTCCTTCCAGCGTTGAACAAGGCAGTGCATTCGTTATCACTTATCTCTGAGTGGCCTCAGTGTCCCTTTAAATCAGCTGCTCCACCACCTGTTATCATCCCATGAAGTCCTCTATAGTCCAGGCCAGTACCTCCCTGCAGGTAATGTGGGGTGAATCACCTGAGTTAGCAGCTCTGGAAAATCTGCATTTCCCACAATCTTTAAGAGGCTGGCCCTTGGACCACATCTTGAGAAGCAAAGACCAAGGGAAGTTTTGATTTTCCTCATATAATGTGTCAGGTACTCCACTGGGTGCAGGGTCACAAAGGTAAATACAAGAGGCCTGTCTGTGTCTCAGGGAGAGAGACAGACCTAATCTAATGCCAGCACTATAAATGACACTATTACTGGTGCTCCAAATGCTGTAAAGGTGGATGTGAACAGCCCAGATCCTCAGGATGGCTTCCTTGATGATGCTCAGGAGGTATGTTGAGCTGAAACCCAGAACAGGGGCAGGCAAGGTTTTGGGAGTTTCACATGAGCAGAGGCTGGTGATCAGAGCTATAATGGTTTCTGCGATCCAAGAGAAGGTCAACCTGATTGTCAGGCACCAAACTAGGCAGGTTCAATGGCTACTCTTTCCCCCAACAAAAGATGCTGCCTGTGGCCTCCACTCCCCATGTGCTCAAGCTCCCCCCACAAGCCTGAATTCAACTTTCAGGAAGGTCCTGCAGGTACTGAAAGCTGGTGTTTTTAGATGCCTCTCCACTCTTCTGACTACCTGGTGCCTAAACTTGGTTGCTCAGTACCCTCAGATAAAGGCTATTCTGGAGCATCATCAGAAAGGGGCAGAGCAAGAAGTAGGTCCCTGATCCTTCACACAGCCTCATGTTGTGACAGAGCCTGACATCCCACCCCCAGACACTGAGAGGGGAATAGCGTACTTCTTGATGACCCTTTGTGTTTTAGCTTCCCCAATAAAAATCACTTATTTATTTATTTATTTATTTATTTATTTATTTGTTATTTTGTCTTTTGATACAGGGTCTCCCTATATCCCCAGCTGTCCTGGAATTCACTATGCAGACCAGGCTGGCCTTGAACTCACAAAGATCTGCCTGCCTCTGCCTCCCAAGTGCTGGGATCAAAGGCATGTAGCACCACGCCCAGCAATAAAAAAAACACTTCTTAAATTTGCACTTCCCTGAGAGCTAAGGATGTTGAACTTTTTTTAAAAAATTTTATTTTACGTGTACAAGTGTATTGCCTGCATGTATGTGAGTGCACCCGTGTCATGCAATGCCACGGAGGTCAGAAGAGCGCTTTGGATTCCCCTGGAACTGGACTTAAGGACAGTTCCTAGCCACCATGCGGGTGCTGGGAATCGAACCTGGGTCCTCTGCAAGAGCGTTCAGTGCTCTTAACCACTGAGCAATCTCTCCAGCTCCAGGATGTTGAACATTTAAAAAATTTCTTAGCCATTTGTGTTTCATCTTTTGAGAACTCTGTTTAATTCCATGCCCAATTTTTAAATTGATAACTATTTTCTTGGTGTTTGCCTTTTTTAGTTCTTTGCATATTCTAGATACTAGCCCTCTGTCAGATGTATAGCTGGTAAATATATTTCCCATTGTTTAGGCCTCCTCTTCACTCAAATGATAGTGTATTTTGCTGTATAGAAGCTTTTAGTTTCATGAGGTAGCATTTACCAATGGTTGGTCTTAATGTCTGTGCTCTTAGGGTACTGTTGAGAAAGTCCTTTCCTGTGCCTATAAGTTCCTGTGTATTCTTTACTTTCTCCTCTATCAGATTCAGGGCAATATGTCTTATGTTAAGGTCCTTGATTGATTTGGAGTTGAGTTTTGTACAGAGTGAGAGATATGTATCTAGTTTCATTCTTCTACATGCAGATATCCAGTTTGACCAGCACCATTTATTGAAGATGCTTTCTTTTCTCCATGTTATTTTGGGTCCCTTCATCAAAAATTAGGTGGCTGTGTGTGGACTTAAATATGGGTCCTCAATTCTAATCCATTGGTCAATGTGTTTGTTTTTATGCCAGTACCATGCTGTTTTTATTACTATAGCTTCATAGTATAATTTGAAATCAGGAATGATGATGCCTCCAACTCTTCTTGTATTGTTCAAGATTGTTTTTGTTATCCTGGATATTTTTGTGTTTCCATATGAAATTTGAGATTACTTTTTTCAATTTCTATGAAAAATTGTGTTGGAATTTTAATGAAGACTGTATTGAATCTGTAGATAGATTTTGGTAGGATGGTCATTTTCACAATATTAAAACTACTTTGAGATTTCATCTTACTCCAGTCAGAATGGCTAAGATCCAAAAATCAAATGATGAAAAATGCTGGCAAGGATGTGAGAAAAGGGGAACACTTATTCACTGTTAGTGCTAGTAGGGGAGCAAACTTGTGCAGCCACTATGGAAATCAGTGTGGAAGTTCTGCAAAAGGCTATAAACAGATCTACTACATGGTCCAGCCATGCAACTCTTGGACATACACCCAAAGGACTCTATATCCTACTACAAAGATACCTGCTCATCCACATTCATTGCTGCTGTATCCACAATAACCAGGGAATGGAAACAACCTAGATGTCCATTAACTGATAAATGGATAATAAAAATATGGTACATTTACACAATGGCATATTATTCAACTGTTTACAAAAAACAAAATTATGAAATCCACAGGTAAATGGATGGAACTGGAAGCAACCATTCTGGATGCTAGCTTTGAATCTTTAACTATGCATATTTCAATTGGAAAGTCCATAGAGGTCAGGAAGCTAGTAAGGGACATGGAGGGAGATTTGTGGGAAGAGAGACAAAATGGAGTGATATAAAGGAGAAAGGGGGAATAATGGAATAGGAAGGATTAAATGGGGTGGGGAATGGGAGGGCAGGGTAGAGAATGGAGTATGGGGAGGGATAACTAACGATAAAGGCCTTTTGAAAAAGCTATATAAAAGCTTTCTATATAAACTCCTTAAAATATAAGAAGCTTAAACATAAGGAGCTTAAATGGAGCTACCCTAGAATGGAGGATAACACCCTTCCTAGACACCACAAGCGAAGAAACAAAAAGCCGGATGCTAGCAATAAGATCCATCTTTTGGAGCTGTTGATCATATGGAGTCCCATAGATAGACCCTCAAACAGAACTGACTGTTGTCATTGCTCTTAGTTTGCCCTCTAGAACTTGACAGTAAGACTCTATTGCCGAAGACTGCATATGTGAGTTGTAGAACAAACATGAAATAATCAAGTTGGTGTTAACCTTGAAGTTTCATCTCTACTGGCTGCTTTTCATATGTTGAAAGGTGCTATGCATGCGACTGGAGGAGAAAAGTAATAGTCAGTCTTACCCAGCTGTGAACCCTGTGAGCTACAACAACTGGCCTGGCAAGATTTGCCCACTGATGCAATAGTGGCACAAATATGGGAGTAAGCAACTACTTTCTTGTTGGACCTAAGGCCTACTTAACAAGCTGGAGGGTATGCCTGGCACTTTTATCAAGACCAAGAACCTGTGACTAGACAGGCCACAGGCCACAGAGAAGAATCTACTCCTATTATTCTGCTAAATAGACATAGGACTAAGCTGACTCCTGATAACGTTTGTTTCACCCCTGATTAGTGCATCACTCAGCTTTTACCAAAGGAGCTTCTTCTTGCAGCATATGGTGATTAACACAGAAAGACTCACAGCTGGTCAACCTATAGAGAATAAGAGGCCACGGAGTGCTCAACCCTAAAGGGGACACCTGTATCATACCTTCTCCTCCCAGAGCTCAGGGATCATTGGGGAAGAGGAGGCAGAAAGATTCTAAGAGCAAGAGGTTGTGGATAAGGAAACTCTGTTTTCTACATAACAGGGCAATTGTACATATGAACCCACAATGCTTGCAATGGCACATACAAGACCTACACAAACCCAAGCCAGACAATAACCTAGCATGGAGGGGGCAGGTGGGCAAGAAGTCCCAGCCCCGACTAAGAAGCTAGTGGTAATTGATAGTTGCTGGGAGAGGGGGAGTTAATTGTCTTTAAAGAGTGTGATGCAGGGTGGGCTGAGTGGGCTCCAGGGGACATATCCACATCCAAGAGCATTTGGGGAACACAGATTAGACTCAATAAGCCTTAAAAAAAATAGAGTACAAGAAGCAGGGAGAGGGGTAGATCTGAGGGGAGATGGGGAAGGATTCTGAATATGATCAAAATACATTGTGTGACATTCTCAAAGAATCAATAAAAAACATTTTTAATTGATTTTAAAAAAAAGAGAGAGATTTCACTATGTTACCTAGGGTGGTTTCAAACTAATGAGTTCAAATCACCCTTCTGTCTCAGCTTCTCACGTAGCTGAGATGCTAGTTACACAGCCTTGTGCATGGCTAGGACCCACTTCATGTCCTTGAATGCCATATAATACTGTATAATCTTCCTTTATGCCGGGTAATGTGAAGATGCTGTGGATTCATGGTCAGACTCAGAGAAAGGGCCATAAGAAGTTTACTTGCCCAGTGACAGCCAAGGGCTCCTAGGATAGCAGAAGCTGCTCTTGGTGAGTTCAGGGAAGAAAGAGTGGAGCATGTCAGAGCAGAGGGAAAAGCCTTCTGCCCAATGCTCCCATAAACATTTGCACGTACATATACACACATTCATGTCACCATCATCAGACTCTTGTGGGCAGACAATAGGGACCATGCCTGAGGGAGCCAGAAGCAGGAAACCACTGAGCATGTGCAGCCCCTCCACCCCCACCCAGCACTATTACTTAAAGATACAGAGGGATACTGCAGCTATGAGTGACCATAACTGTAACTGTGACACTTAATCCTTTGCGCTTCACCAGGCATTGAGCAGGCAGCAGTCCCAAGAACAGCTCCAAGCTGAATCTACACTGAACCTAAGAACAGGCAGCAGGTAGACCAGGTGGCGGTGCCAAGGATGGAAGAAAGTCGGGAGGCTGGGCGCAAAGTCCTGAGCTCTCCATGCCTTTGACTTCTCTGTAGGCCTAAGCAAGAACCATACTGCCTCATGATGAACTCCCCTTCAGAGCCAAGAGTCCCACCAGGCCTAGCCCAGAAGCCCAGCTTCATGGTCACCCCAGTTTTACCTAACCAGTGGATCAGCTTTCAGAAAAATGTCTCTGTCAGCATCCAGCTTCCACCCGCCAGCCCCACGGTAAGCCTGGGTGCATGTACATACATGGAGCCTCCCTTCCCCAGCTCCCACCCTCCTCCTGCTTTGACAGGGAGATAGAAAATGTTAGAGCTCTGCTAAGGGACCTTGGGCATATCACTGGGCTGCTCTGAGCCTTCCCTATACAAACTGGCTGAGAGAGTAGGGTGCAGGCAATATCCTCTGCAGAGAGCACTGGAGGGTCAGAAAGGCTGACCTGCCCTTGGTGGCATCTACTCCTTTCAGCAGTTGCCTAAAGAGGAAGGCATACCCTGGGCTTCTGGATTTGTCCAGGCTAGAGTAGGACTGGCCCTAAATCCTTTTCTAGTAGCCTCACAGGGCAATGATCTCCCAGTAATGACCCCTTAGGAGCACACAGGGGCTTGTGCACATAGGGACTTAGGGTTAAGTTTGGGAAAACCTGCTTTTTCCCCTGTCTTGAGAGATTACACCTGACTTTCCCTGCTTGCCTTATTGGCGACCACTCTTCCTTTTGGGGAATATCTGAAGGTGATGGAGAATGAGGTGATGCTCTCCCTTTTTTCTCTCTTTCTCTTTCCACAGGCTACTGGAGCTCAGGCTGCTTCCTGGGTCCCCTTTCCCACGGTCGATGTCCCAGTCCATGCTCACTATACCCTGGGCACAGTGATCCTGCTGGTGGGGCTCACGGGGATGCTGGGCAATCTGATAGTCATCTATACCTTCTGCAGGTGCCTGGCTGGTGGGGCTGGACCGAAGGCATTGTGGGTGGCTAGACTTGCAGACAGGGCAGAATGCAAGAGCAGAAGCATCACCCAGCTCTGCCCAGGGCACTTCTGAGGATGAACAGAGAAGCCAGGACCCTACCTTCTATAGTGTCAGGGCCAGGTCTTAACCTTCAAGCTTAGGAAAAGGAAAAGATGGTCCAGGGAAGCTTGAATGGCAAATGCCCATTGGGCCCTAGGCACATCCTCTGTGGAGGGCAGATACCCCTAGGTATCTGTCAGGTGTCTGTCTATTCTGCCATGCTCTAAGTTGACCTCCATCATCTTCTGCCCCGGGGGCATCCTCTCTCTACTTTGAAGAGCATCTTTGGGTCCTGAGTCCTCAAACTCCTCAGAAACCATTCCTAGTAATCACCCTGGTTTCCCTTCTCACCTAACCTGCTGGGTAGCTCATGTCTGAGACAAGTAGGTGGGTCAAGGAGTGAGCACAGACTTCAGACTCTGCCACAGACTAGGCAAAGGACTAAGCCAGTCACTTATCCTCCTTGAATTCACTTCTCTTCTCTGCAAAATGGAATTGTGACTTTCTCCATGAAGTACAGGTGATGAGTAAATAAGCTCCTGTATGTGCATTGCTTGGCAAATGAACCTTGACCTTGCCACTCACTAAATTTTGTGAGTGGGAGCAAGTCACTTCCTGAGGGAAGGTCTTGGTGCTCTCATCTGAAAAATGGGAACCATGATAGATATAAAGATGGGTCTGACAGATGAGGTTTGTGAAGCTACCTGTCCCATGGTCATAGTAATCAGGTCTTGGGCCCTTTGCCACCTCAAGGATGAAGGCTGCAGAGACAGGTGTGCTGGACTGGGCTGGGCCAGGACAAGCTGGACAGTGGAAGGAGGAGGTGGAGTTGGAAGAGGAAGAGAAAGAGAAGGAGGAGGAGGAAGAGGAGGGGGAAGAAGGAGGCATGAGAAACCTGTGGGACGGCTGTTGGGGCATGTGTGTGGGATTCCACAGGGAGCTACATAAACCCAGAGGGAAGCTACTGGGAGACTGGGACAGGGGAGGTTTGTCCAAGGAGAGAGTGAGTCACACAGAGGGAATCCTGAGGGTGAGAGGAGGAAAGGGATGTGGTCCAAGAACTGGCCTCCTGGGCAGGACAGCGTGTTTTGGAGACATTGCTCCTCAATTAATTCTGAGGAACCCACAGTGGGGGATCCCTCAGCCCATAGTGCTGGTGGTGCCTGCTAGACTGAGGGGCAGGTCCGTGGCGACCCAACTTGTGTGGACGCATGTATGTGTAGGTGTGAGTGTGTGTATACACAGCATGTCTATGTGCACATATACACGTAATACATGTGTGTATGTGTGTGTGCATATGTAGCTGAGAATGGGGGGAGCCCCCCACAGCTCCAGAGGCATTAGGAAGCACTCTCTAACTGCCTTTGACCCTTGCAGGAGCAGAGGCCTTCGGACACGAGCGAACATGTTCACCGTCAACCTTGCAGTCAGTGACTTCCTCATGTCCTTCACTCAGGCCCCTGTCTTCTTTGCCAGCAGTCTCTATAAGCGGTGGCTCTTTGGGGAGGCAGGTAGACACTTGGAGCTCCCTTTTTTCAGAGGGAGAGGGCTTGAAAGGGTGATGCCACAGTGGAGGGTGGCCCAGATGAGGCAATTTTCTCTTGCTGGGCACAGTGGGAACTACCCTGAATCTCATGAGTAAGTGAAGAAGGAAGATGGTGTTTTGTTCTTGAGGCCTCTGCCAGCTTGACCAGATATGGCAAGTGGGCAGGGTAGAGACACAGCTTGGGCCTACTTTGCTGCTAGGCAGGAAAGGAGCTGAGTTTGCCTCATCCTCAGGCTCACCCTCCCCTTGGGTACCTGGAAAGCTCCCAGGGACTTAGGGAAGGGGATGTACCCACAGGCTGCGAGTTCTATGCCTTCTGTGGGGCTGTCTCTGGCATCACCTCCATGACCACCCTGACTGCCATAGCCCTGGACCGCTACCTGGTGATCACACGCCCACTGGCCACCATTGGGGTGGCATCCAAGAGGCGGACAGCACTTGTCCTGTTGGGTGTCTGGCTCTATGCCCTGGCCTGGAGTCTGCCCCCCTTCTTTGGCTGGAGTAAGTGAGCTGGTGGAATTAGGGGAGGGGCGCATAGACTGAGAGGGGTAGGGGAGGTAGGTGAACCTGGGTTGGCTGACTGCTAGGGGACATATGGACCACTTAGGCCTCAAGTCAGGTGGGCATTCAGGGGCATCACTAACAATGGGGAGGTTTGGAGTACTTTGACAGGGACTAGAGGATCAGCCAGGTAGCTTGTTGTCAATTATAGGGGTTATTGGGTGGGGTCAAGCGAAGCTTAGCTGATACTGAGTTTGCAGTGAGTCAGACTAGCAAGGGACTGGAGGTGTGAGGCCTCATCAGGCAGGAGGACAGCCCTGAAGCTACAGAGGGGCTGATATAATACTAGACTGATGCCCCTTTTAGAAGCAGCTTGGATATCTCCCTCCACATCTCCCAACTGCCACAGGCTTCCTCACTCATGGCCTCAGTAGGTTATGCTTGGGAACCCTGAACCCCGTATATGAAGCCCCTGCTAGACAAGGCTAGGCAGTGCTGCAGTGAAGGCTGAGTACCTGTTCCCCGGCTCCCAGGTGCCTACGTGCCTGAGGGGCTGCTGACCTCCTGCTCCTGGGACTACATGACCTTCACACCCTCAGTGCGTGCCTACACCATGCTGCTCTTCTGCTTCGTGTTCTTCCTTCCCCTGCTCATCATCATCTTCTGCTACATCTTTATCTTCAAAGCCATCCGAGAGACAGGCCGGTGGGTGCCCTGTGTAAAGCAGATCTAAAAAGCGCCAGAGCATGCCCAACTCCAGGCAGGTAAAGACAAGTGAGTGCATGCACTTACAGGGTGCCTAGGAAAATTCCTGGAGATAAGGTCCTCTGAGCAGGGGTTAGAGAAGACACTCCTGGCAGAACCATAAAAGGGCAGCTGAGGCTCAGTGCAATGAGGATTTTCTGGACGTCAAGGATGCCTGTGTGGGCAAGGACGATCCTTCTTATGTGTCCCCAAAGATGGTCCAGGGAGGCACCCAACAATAGTTGTACTCACTTTAACATAAATGTATCCCTACTAGGGCCTGTGAGGGCTGTGGTGAGTCCCCTCAGCGGCGGCGACAGTGGCAGCGGCTGCAGAATGAGTGGAAGATGGCCAAGGTCGCACTGCTGGTCATCTTCCTCTTTGTGCTCTCCTGGGCCCCCTACTCCACAGTGGCCCTTGTGGCCTTTGCTGGGTGAGCAGGGGCTAAGGAGCTGGTACAGGGGCTGAAGGCATAGGACCAGGTAGCCTCTTCCTCCAGCCTGACCTGAGCCAGCCAGCCTGACACCCCAAGTCTAGTTCTACAGCCTTGTACTGTCCCTGTGTGACATGCCTTACCCCAGGGGATCTTGCCCAGTATCTGGAGGCTTCAGGGAGCCTCTGGGTTATCTACAGTTGCGCCTGGGGACCTTCCATCTCCTTGAAATCATTCAGCTATCCCTGAGGTTCCTGTTCACTCTTTGCCTGAGCTGTAGGCATGCAGCCAGGACTGTTGTCACCTAGAAATGATCCCTAAGAGTGTCTCTCTAGCATTCTGTGGATAGAGGCTAGAGACTATAGTACTTCCCACAGCATGGGCAGGGGATAGACTTCCAAGGCACTTTTCTGACAGTGAGAGTTATGGTAAGTATCCTGGACTATTTAGGTACCAATTTTCTCAAGTGGTAATAGTGCAATCTCCTCTAGGGGCCTACCATGAGTTTCTCTAAGGCATCCAGGGAAGCAGTGTGCATTGGGTGGAGTGAGAATTAGCATTGCATGTAGAATCTAGGGCTGAAGTCAGCTGAGGGGTATGGAGAGATATTTCCAGAGGTACAGGCTCTAAGGGACAGTGGGACTTAGCCACCCCTGCTCCCACAGCCTGGCACATCTTTCTCCTTGAACCCTACCCTCAACTATCCCTGGTTCCCTTCTTTGTTATCTTAAACCAGAACTCCCCATGGCACTGCCATTCTTTCCCTATGGGGCTGACTTGGCCATGTTGGTTTTTGCTGGGTTAGGATTTGAGTGTTGGCAGGGTTAGGACCCGAGGAAGTTTTAAGGGTAAGAGTCAATGGGGGGGTGTGACTAAGGGACCCCATAATCTTTTCTGTCCTAGGTACTCGCACATTCTGACGCCCTACATGAACTCAGTGCCAGCTGTCATCGCCAAGGCTTCTGCCATCCACAATCCCATCATTTATGCCATCACTCACCCCAAGTACAGGTGCCACCTCTTCCAGACCTCCCAACACACATAGAGGCAAGGAGGGTCTGGGCCTGCAGATGAGGATAGAGGCCAGCTCTCTCTCCGATCTCTTACATATGTATGTGGGAGTCATGAATACTTTGGAGCAGCTAGTGACACTGGGTAGGATCTGGAGTTGACATGATGCCTCTTCTGCCCCAGCATCCTACAAGGAATATCATGGCTTCCTGAGTGGAAGCCAGGTCTAACTACAGAGCTGTGCCATAAGGTAGCGAGGGCAACTGATTAGCAGTACTTCCTGGGCAAAGCCAAACCCCCCAGGAAGTGACATCCTGCAAAGACCCCAGCAGGGAGTGGTTGCCCCCACAATGGCCCTGGCAGCATCCTGAGGTAGTGTGAACAGATTCATGCTAACAAAGCCCTACTTTGGGCCCCCATCACTGCTTTTAAACCTGGTGGTGTCAAATTCTTGGTACTTCCCCAATGGCCTCAATCAATCCAGCCCAGAGTTCTCAAGAGTACCCATAGGACCCATTCCTAGAGATATTGCCTGCGTCAAGTACGTGAGTACTGGAAGCAATGTCCGCTTGCTTTTGAAGCAAGGCTGTCCCTCTACTTCTACCACCCCAGGATCTGTTGCTTATCCCAGCAGCCCTATAAACCTATCAGTCTCCTTCACCCAGTCTTTTTGTCCCCATCATCACATCTGTCTGTATACCACTCTAGCCCTGTATCAGTCTGTTCCTTCCCTCTCCTTTCCATGTCCTTTTGCCCTAACCAGATACATGACTCCTGCAGGCTAGCCATCTCCCAGCACCTGCCCTGCCTGGGGGTGCTGATAGGCGTGTCAAGCCAGCGCAGTCACCCCTCCCTCAGCTACCGTTCTACTCACCGCTCCACACTGAGCAGCCAGGCCTCTGACCTCAGCTGGATCTCTGGACGGAAGCGGCAAGAGTCCCTGGGCTCTGAGAGTGAGGTGGTAAGGATGCTGAGTGCCCTCATCAGTTGGCACCTCGCCATCCCTTCCCCAATCAGCCCTAGGGAACTGGATCTGGCATGGCCACCACTGAGATCGGGGGACACTCAGCACCCCCAACCTCTAGTGTATCATTCTCTGTGACAAGCAAGAATACTGGGAATGCAGAGAAGATTGGATGGCAGGAGGTTACCCAACAGCAGATCCAGTCTAAACGTGGTCCTTCCAAGTCAAGATCACTTCTTTTTTCCATGGCAAGAGCTGGCCCAGGGCCTGTATTCCTTAGCACTAAGCTACCACCTCACAGGAGGAACTGCAGGATGCAGGGAAAGAAGGAACGCTAGCCTGGGTTCAGACCTGGCTTCAAACCTCTGACCACCACACTCTCACTTGTATTTGGACAAGTTGCTTATTCCTCCATCTCCATGTCCTTTAAAAGGAGAATAGTTATCTCTACACCCAACACTGATAGGGGATTCAGGGGGAGCCATGGGTACTTCATAGTTGTTCCCAGTCCTCGGTTGGGACTCTAATCTTCCCAGAGCTTGGAGCTGTGGTGCTCCAAGTGTGCCCAGGAGAGCTTCTTGTATCATGGACTCCTGTCCCTGGCCACAGTCAGGCTTCTCTATCTTTCTCTCTAAGGAGCCCCACTGAGAACCAGCATGATTGGACTGGCCAGTTCTCTTCCAAAGTTCTATCCCAGAGGTTTTCTTTTAAGCTATAGAGCTGTGGAAAACAAGGACCCAGTCTCATTTGTTACCAGAGGCCTAGACTGCCATGGCCACCCATCTAAACGCCTGCTTAATCAGGTGTGTATGCAGCTACAAGTGAATATACTTTTCTAGGCTTTGGTGACCACAACTTTGCAAATGGTGTCATGGTCCCCTTCCATAAATACTTATATGGAGGTTGGAGAATGGCATGATGGGGGAGGAAGCAGGATATGTTGTAGGTAAGTTGTCCCTGTTACCTCAAAGTTACTCTCCTGTTTCCCTAGGGCTGGACAGATACAGAAGTAACAGCTGCATGGGGAGTTGCCCAGGAGGCAAGTGGATGGTCCCCTTACCGTCATAGCCTGGAAGATGGGGAAGTCAAGGCTTCTCCTAGCCCCCAGGGACAGGAAGCCAAGACTTCTAGGAAGGTGACTGGGCCTAGTACCTGCCAATCTGTAAAGGGGCGGGAAGGAGGCACAAGCAGCCTAAGGAATGGCCCATGCACCATACACCCAGCCTTTGTTTATCTGCCTAGATGTCTCTGTGACCCCCAAACATCATCCTGAGCAAGGCTTGAGTATGATCTGTGACTGTTTGAGGTGGTGGTGGTGGGGAATGTCTGCATGTGACTGTGTGATTCTGCATACATGAAGTGTTGTTGGCTATATTGTGTCATGACATATGTACGGTATGGGTATAATTGTGTGTGCTCATGAAGATAATTGGTTTGCAGTAGACATAGCACAACTCCTGTGCTCATGTGCCAGGTATATGCTCTCTGTCACTGTGACATATCAGGATTCACAGCTAAGTGCCCCCCGAGCCCTGACTCCTGACCCTTCATCTGCTCTATATGAATGAATGGCATACACTTCTCTGTGTGATTTTGATGCTGTACATACCTGGTGAGAGGGGGCTGCAAGCTGTGTATGTGCTCACCGTGAATGCCCTGAGCTCAGGATGTCACCCAGAATACTTGTGGCTATTAAAAGAAGGCCAGCTGTCAGCCCAAGTGCCTATGGAACGGAATGTCAATGGTGATTAGAGAAGGCCATATTCTGGAACGCTGGAAATGCCATGAGCACAGGCACCCAGGCAGCCCCGCCCCCTCAGCTGACAGCTTCTCATCCTGCCCTCCTCTCACTCTCTCACAGTAGCCCCCATCAGCCACTGAATGTTCTGGGGCTTCCCCAGTCACCGGCACAACAGACACATCTTGTTTTTCTTCCCTCGTGCTGCTTCCCTGTGTGCACACGAGAGGAGCCAGGGGCTGCTCCTGTAGATGGGAAGCCTCTGTTCCCCCTATGCAGTGTATCCAGGCATTATGCATGGCCACAGAGGCCAGGGCAGAAGCCTGGCAGTGACCCCTCGGCTAGCCAGGAAATGGTTGAAGACACAGTGCCTATCTTGGAGGGAGGAAAGCCAGGAGGGGTGTTGGGCAGGGAGGGTCAACCTTCAACAGTCACCAAACACGGGTGATAAGCACTGTTATTAAGTTATGAGCACGCAGAGGCAAGTTCCTGAGGCTCCCCAGGGGACAGTGAAGTGGAGATCTCCAGGCAACCTGGGGGAGGGTTTGAAAGGTCTAAGTGAATGTCCCATGTGAGCACTATGGGCTCAGGAGTGGGAACTCAGTGTCCTGTAACAGGATTTGTGTGTGTGTGTGTGTGTGTGTGTGTGTGTGTGTGTGTGTGTGTGTGTGTGTGACTCTGGGAGCATCCAAAGGGACCCTGGGGATGATGTCGGGGATGTACAAACAAGATGGGTAAGAAGTTGAAGGAGCAATGGCCTAGGGGTTCTCCAGATCAAGTCTCCAGATATGACCCTGAGGAGCCAGAAAGGGGGTTGGTCACTTTTCAGTGTAGGTGGGTCATTCTGATGTACCCCAGGAAGGATGCTAAGTAAAGTAAGCCTGTAGAGTGAACTTCCGGAGGAAGCTGGTGCTGCAGAAGAGTAACTAGGATAAAGGGGTATCAAGGGAAAGATGACTGGAGGGCAGGCATGAAGAGTGTGAATCCCAGGAATCCAGGAGCCTAGGGACATCGTAGGGGTCATTCTGAAGACAGTCTAAGATTGCTAGCTTCTTCTTTGAGATGGGTCCTTGAGAAGGCCCATTCCCAACCTTGACGACAGCCTGGCCCTTCTACACTGCTGCCTTCACCTGTCAATGTCCCCAAGCTGAAGGGTCATTGAGAGACTGCCCCTGTAGAACACTCCTCTGGATAAATAGATGTGTGCTGTTTGTTTTCAGACCAAAGGGCAGCTCCCCAGCCTCAACCTCAGGATGTAGGATGCCCACTGGTTCTCCCTTTCTTCTGGGACTTGTCCAGCCCCATTACCACTTACATATATGGATGCAGGATAATCTCACAAGCCTGTAGGCTTTGAAGATGGCCCTGTCACCTGTGCTGCACTGGATTCACAGCCCCAATGACTTCCTGTACCACAAAACTACTGCCCTGAAGCACAGTCCACAATACTAAGCTCAGCAGCCACACCTGGGCTTAGCCTGAAGCATGGATTCCCAGGCTCTCCTGCTTTACTTCCAGCAGCTCCTATCACCTCTCCTCAGATGCTGTATGCTGCAATTGTCCAGGCGATGACAATGGCAATGGCACCGGGGAATACACTATGAGCCAAGCATCTTAGCCATCCTATGTGCCAGGCTGGACAGCTCATTGGCTCATGAAGGTCAGCCCTGCATCTCCTGCTGCCAGTGGACAGAGCTGGACACAGACTTGACTTTATGCACTAGAAATAACCTCTTCACCTCCAGCTCCTCGGTACCATTCCCACTGCAGCACACATATACATGGGCAGTGGTGGGTACATAGGTACCTATTTGCATGTACACAAAACACATATGTGCATACCCTGCCTCTGTGGTTTGTTTCATATCTGTGGTCTAAGTTCTTTACAGATTATGTAACTCTGATGGGGCACAAGAAAATAAAAGACATGGTGTGATAAACATGGTGTCTATCAGTGCTTCAGTGGAAGAGAGAACCAGGCTTGGTCTTAAAGCTTCCGTCAGCTTCTTCCTTTTTTCCCTTGCTCTCCAGCTTGGGACTTTCCTGAAAGACCATCTCAAGCTGTGGGGGATCAAAGCAGAAGAGGGACAAAGACCAGTGTGTCCCATCTGCTCCTCCCCAATGAGATGCAGAGGTCTGCCTAGCCTGCCTAGCCCATGGGTACCAGCTGCTCTCCAGCTGGCTTCTGGTCTCCCAAGGGAGGCAGATGGAGGGAGGTTGGCCTTCCCCTTTAAGAGTATCCTCCTGTTACCCCTCCCTTTTCCAGAAGGAAACATCAGGCAGGGCCAGAGTCCAGAAAAAGAACCTACAGCTCCAGGTATAACCTTGCCTGGGCTCCTAGTGCAAGATCGGCCCTTTCCTTCCCCCTCACTGGTTGTGTAATGCTGCTGGGTCCTCCCCAGCTGGGCAGAACAGACAGTCTAAGAAAGGGGACAGACTTGAGTTAGAAATGAATGGCATGGGGCATGGGATAGGATGAGAGAGAGATGGGGGACTGGCCTCCAGTCCAGGACAGGTGGGGTTTCATGGTACAGGAATGAAGAGGTGTTGAGACAGGGAAAGAATGCAAGTCCCTCCCTGGCTTCGTCTACTTGCTATTTTTGTGCCTTTGGGCAAATTACCAAACAACACTGTAATATGGGCACTCCTGCCACACACCTTTTGTGTGCTAGGTCCAGGGTATGAGGCTGGAGTTCTGGCAGCTAGGAAATTACTCACACCCAGGCCTGCAGAGTCCTCTAGGCCTAGCATCCTGGAGGTTAGCATCCTCCAGAGGCTAACAAGCCACCAGCTCATCGTGTTCCCAGGGCCTTAGTTTTCCCAACTAGGATGCCAGTGTGACCTCTGTCTGTCTCTAGACCATATGAGATTTGACATCTCTCTTAGTAGAGGGCTTCTAGGGGCATCTTAACCCAAAAGCCATACCAGTAGGAGTCCCAAGGGGCCAAGGCCCCCACCCAGAACATGCTATCTCTGAGGTATGGATTGAACATGCATCACATTTCCCCTCCCTGCCCCTTTTGGCCCTGTGTCCTAGCAGCTGAGCAAATGGCATCTCCTCCCTACCCCCTGCCATTCCTGCGCAAAGGGCACGGGGCCTGGCGTGCGATGCTGGCAGCTGGAGCTTTCCATGTGGCTGTCAAGTTTTCCAGGGCACAAATGAGACAGGAGAGCCAGGAATAACCGACTGGGCCCCAGAGGGTCTGGAGGGGTGGGCCTATCCCAGACCTGCATTTGAGACCTTTGTCTTGTGGGTCAGACAGTTCCCCTCACCTGGAGCCAGGGCTTTGGTAAATGTTTGTAGCAACTAGGAGCCCATTATCTGACATGAATCCCATTGGAAGAGTCCAGGCTCTAGTGGGTTTATTCTCTGTGTGACGTTGGAGAATTTAATTTCCCTGAGCCTTGGCTCTTACAGGCCAAAGTGGCAGCCTCTTAGGACCCTGTTGAAACTGGTGTGAAGAGCCTCATGCTGAACTTGGCCTTGCTTGAGGTGTTGGTGTTACAGGATCATTTTTACGGACAACAGGGCCAAGCCCCAGTCTTCTGAGATGACCCACCAGAGGCTGAGTTCAGTCCTAGGCACCACAGGGCCTTCAGTAGGTAATACATTGCCTCATGGTTCTTATCAGGAGTACAGAGCAACAAAACCCCTGCACAAAGGAGGGCCTAGGTAGTCCCACTAAGCAGAGGAAAGGTGCATAGGTTCTGCAGAGGGCACAAGGGAGGCCAGTGCTCCCTACCTGCCCCCTGGTTGGGGGGATGGCCTGTGGGTGCCTGACACCCCTCCCCAGGGGCTATATTAGCCATGTGAGTCATGGTGGACTGGCTGGGAGGCCACGGGCAGGCGGGCCCAGTGTAGGGTTACAGTCCATTTATGGGCGCAGCAAGGGCAGATATCAGTGTCGATGGCATTCACTCCCAGCTATTCTTAGGAGCCTCCCAGGAGCTCCACGCAGCCTGGCCAGGCAAGGAACAGAGCAGGCAAGGCCAAGGGTTGGGGGTCTGGGCCAGGGGAGAGGTATGGGCTGGGAATGTGGAGTCCTATCACCTGACTCTTTCTACCCTTTGTCTTCAGAGGCAGCTGCAGTCAGCACCAGCATGTCTTACAGTGTAACCCTGACGGGCCCTGGGCCCTGGGGCTTCCGACTACAGGGAGGCAAGGACTTCAACATGCCCCTCACTATCTCCCGGGTGAGTACACACTGCCTATAACCTCATTCCCAAAGGGGCAGGGCATTCTCAGAAGAGGGTGTGTTCATGTCCATTTATCTGTCAGCTTGTCTGTCTGTCCTCCTCAAGGCTCTTGGAAAGCAGAGCCTGTCCTGTTCCCAGTCTGAAGTCTGGGACTGGACTGTTCTCCTGGTCTTGGTTACCTTTGAATTTTCTCACTTAAGCTTGTCCCCTGGATTTTGCTCAACTGAGCAAGATGTCATGGGCAAGTGGCTGGGGTTTTGAGCAGAGGAGGAGATGCTGAATTTGCAGGGTGGGCCGGCAGGTAGACAGAGAGTGCAGTGCCTTCCTAAGCCATCCCTAGCAGGGTAGGCTTGGTGTATCCTGAAGCCTGGAGTCCCTCCATGGAAGCAGGCAACTGCTTTGGGAAAAGAGCATTCCTAGTACAGCGAAGGCAGGTGACAAGCAGGTGACCAGAGGCAGATGGACAGATCTGTCCCTGCTGCCCTCCTATCATGATAAGGGCCTGGGCTGAACTAGTTGCTGGCATCCAGTACTTGCTCCATCCCAGATACCAGCCCCTCCTCCCTCTGTAGCACTGGGTCTGCCAGGGACCCCACACTAGCCAGCTCCTCGGCTGGGCCTCCTTCTTCACTTGAGTCCAAGGCTGCTTATTTCACATGTTTGCCCTTGTGCAGCTGTGGAAATGGTCCCTGGGTTCGACATCACTTGTGGGAAACAGCACTGCTCAGTGGAGATGGCACAGAGCAGCAAAGGTTGCAAAGGCCACTTTGGTCTGGCTTGAGAAACAGAGGCTCAGAGAGGCCTCAAAGCAGACAGGCTTGGGAGGAAAAGGGAGAAGGGCCTCAGCACCTAGGCCTGTAGTTAGCTGGTCAATTGTTTGTCAGATAAGAGCACCCCGCCCTTCAGTTTGGCACTGAAGGCCCCAAGGCTTAGGGGGACTGAGAGACACATGAGGAGCATCTTGCTTAGTGGCTGAGCCCCATGGCAGTGCTGATTTACCCTTGAGGGGCAGGGTTAGGCCCCAGGATGCCACTGCAGAATGTGAGTGTGGGGGCAGGTATGTCTGAGTTGCCTCCCACTAGGGCTAGGGGGAGGGCAGCTTCTTCCCCAGGGCAGCAGAGACTTGCCTTGAGCTTGAAGGTAGCACTCAGTGGTTGGTAAGGAAGCCTAAAAAGTACTTAGGATGAGGCAGGGGCCAATGCACCCACCAGAGATGCTGTCTTGGTCCTAGTACCTGGCATGGGTGTTTGGGAAAGCCTTTGGGGAAAGGCCTTGCCCTGTACCCTTCAGTTGCAGATCTGGTATCTCTGCCCTCCAGACCCACTGCCCTGAAAACCACAGGGCTCCCTATTAAAAGGATACCCCATACTGTCTACACCTTGCTTGATGATGTGGTAATTTGTGGGCATCTGAGCCCAGTGACTACCCTAACCCAGGCTCTGCATAGTCCCATCCCTGTGGTTACAGATTTCTTCCATGTATAAGCTATGGTCTCCCCCCTCCCCCTTATGTACTCTCTTACCTCTCATGCCTAGGACTGAGCCCAAATCTCCCCCAGCCCACCATCCCTAAGGCTTGATGCTGGTACTCCTTGCTCTGTCCTAAGGGTTCAAATTCATTTCCAGGCTCAGTGGCACCCAGGAAAGCCAATGACCTCACTCAGGACCTATGCACCACCTAGCCCTGGGTGACCAGGGGCTTAAATGGCAGCACAGAGACTTTAAGCTAGACAGCAGGAAGAATGTCGTCACTCTGAGAGGGGGTATGTTAGGATGTGTGGGACCAATAATAGGAGGACTTTTAAAAATAGAACCCAGAAGACTGGCTTCCTCCTGATGATACACACCTCAAATCACCTGGGGCAATGTGGATTAGGCACTGGAGCCTAGGTCTTGCAGTCTCCTAAAAAATGCTATTGGTGGGTCACAGATGTCATAGGCTTTGGCATCTCAGGCTTGAGCATTCTAGGCTCAATGCTGATGGTCAGGAGGCGCTGTGGACACCAGGCCTGTGTGTACTTGCCACTGAGGCTCACAAGGCCCTTCTGCACCAGAAACATCTCCTTCAAAGGGACACGGGGGTGGAAGGCTGCCCATCTTCAGCAATCCCCTGCCCTTGACACAGTCACTGCAGTTGTGAGGAGTGGTCAGGCAGGAAGGCTGGGGATACCAACTCAGAGCTCAGCAAAATAAGGCTTATAGATGCACAGGACAAAGATGTCCTGGATGCAATACCGATGTCCTGGCACTTCCTAACTCCTATGCTCGGTCCTCTGTCTATCTGAGGAGGTACTGGTGGAATCTGGCCTCTCTCAAAGGCAGGTACATGCTCCTCTCAGGAGAAATACCTGCCACCTGCAGCTGAGTGGTAGCTCATGTATCCACCCTGTCCATGGCTCACACACAGGCTCTGTGGCATCAATTGGAACAGAAGCAATCTCCCAACACCCTCCTTTGGTGAGTCTTAGCCTGAGGACTTGCAGAGTTGGGGCTCAGGAGGGAGAGTGGAGAGCAAACGCCTGTGTTTATCCTGGACAGGTGCAGAGGGCCTGCAACCTGAGCTGCCCTCTCACTCTACCTTCCCCCACATTAGCCAGTTCTCCAGGAAGCAACTCAACAGACCCAGCTCCCACCAGAGCCCCAGCAGCTTGCCAGAGGCAGGTGCTAGGTGTGGGGCCTTGCCCCCTCATGGATGTGGCACCTCCACCTTAGGAACGCATCAAGTACTTTTGTTCAGTTCAGCAACTCGGCCATGTCATCAACTTCCCAGCCTCAGATGTCTCGTCTATAAAATGAAACAGTGCAATCCACATCTGTGAGCATGCAAGTGTGGAAAAGCTGCTTGGCTGTTAGGCTTGTAGGCAGTGGGGCTGTGGGTGCAGTGAGAATGGCCTCCTGGCTGGAAGGCCTCCACCCTCACTCAGGGCCTCTACCCTACCTGGTAGCCACCACCCAAAGGCCTTCTGTCCCTCTTCTGGTTTTAGTTTCAGTATTATGGGACGCTCCCAGCTAAGAGGGGGACACTGAGAACAGAGGGTCCTTGGGGGATTGGCGGTGCGTGCGGAGAACAGGCTGAGACTATTCTGGGGGTGGCTGTGCTGACAATTCCTGGAATTTTGAGGCCCCAGTGTTGTGCTGTTCTCAGCAGCGCCTATCAGTGCTGACAGACTGTGCTGTTTATAGCCCTGCTGAAGGTCAGGCAACCATCTATCTATCTATCCAGTAGGGAGAGATACAAAACAGTCATAGCTGGGGACTCCATTCTTTGATGTGCCCCTAGCCAGGGCCCCCTGTGATGCAAAGCTGCCTCTGACCTCTTGGAGGCCCTGAAGAAAGAAGAGGAAAGAAGAAGAGGAAAGAAAGAGAGGAATGTTAAGTCCTGGAAAGAGGGGTGGCAGTCCTTTTAGGCCAAGGGCAACTACATGGACAGACCCTGGGCCAGCTGGTTGCTAGGTCTAAAGGAATGAAGGGAGATGCTGTGGAGTAGCACATGTGAGGAGTGCAGAGGGTAGGAGGGAACCCCCACTTGTGCAGACCTTCCAGCCCCCACTTCCAGTCTTCCCATTCCCAAATACAGCTTCTCCACCCTATAGGAACCAGGCTCCCATTCTCATGGGAACCATCTGAGGAGGCACGAAGTGGGCTTTGCTGGGTGTGTGGGACCAAAAGCATTGTTCTGGAAATGCCCAGGTCACAGGCAAAATTGTGGGCTTGGTCAGGAGTAATGGAGAGATACAGTGACTTGGCCTGGAAAGACAGGGGAGGAATGGTTAGCTAGAAAAGAACCGTGACACCTCTCTCACTCCCCGACTGTCCTTGACATAGCTCAGCCATTGGTATATTTGGAGGGTTGGGTGCCAAGGCCAAGTGGCTTAGTGTATAAGGATGGGAGATAGGGGAGCCAAGAACTGTGATCATTGGGGAACCCTGGGTGTGTAGAAGGGAGAGAAATGAAATGGAAGCGAGCAAGGCGGGGCATAGAAGACCCTGGTTTATTTATCCACCAGGGTTGGAGACAGAAGGTTCTGGAAAAAGGATGAGTACTGAGGCAAGGCCCCAAGGGAGGCCAGATGGGAGAGGAGCCAGCTCAGCACTGTGGTAATTTAATCATACAATGCTAAAATGCACTTAGGACTCCAGGGGAAGTGCCTGCCAGGGTTGGAAGGAGAAGCTGGGGAGGTTACTATCCTTTCAGAGCCCGTTACCTGCCCTCAGCCTGCCTGCCCCACCAAACCTGGCAAATCAAAGAGAAAGAAGGGCCTGTCTACTTCTGAGTATAAAGAGGGATACTAGAAACTTCTTTAGAGTTCAGCTGTCTTCAGAGAGGCTTTCAGCTGCTGTCCCTGCTGCCAGTGAGTTAGGGGGTCAGGAGACCATAGTATGGGAGCATTGGAACCCAGCACGGCACTTTGTTTCCCAAGGACCCTGGACATAAACCCTGCCATCCCCCAGGTCTCTGTAGAAACAGTGGGCTGGCTCAGGCCTAGTCAGTTGGGTCTAACTTCTCACCTCCCACCCTCTGCCAGCTCTGGGTCTTGTTTCTTGTGGAACCTTGGGGGTGCAGACATACTGACCACATACCTGCTGCCCCCCAATCCAGTCTTGACTCTTCCAGCTCTTCCGGGGAGAAGGGGTTTCGGGTCAGCACTTATGCTTCCTTTTTTTGGAGCTTCCCGGAAACTTTCTCAGCTCTGCACCGTCCTTATGCCATAGCCTGTTTAATAATGCAGTCCTTGCAATATGCCTGAGAGGGAAGGCATTGCCCTGCTCTCTGGACACTCACTGAAAGGTGTGAAGCTTCAACCAAAGAGGCTCAGGTCAACTCATTACAGCGTCTGCAGGCTTTCCATTGTTGCCTCCCTTATACGCATGCCCAAGTGGCTATGATGTCAGCTAACCTTGTGCCACCTCTGGGGTACCTTAGGATCAGGTCGAACAAAGTGTGAACCAGGTAGCTGATCTTGGCCATCAAACACCCAGAGTCTGTTCCCAACACTCTCACCCTGAGGCCTCCCTAGGCTTTGCTCAGTTTTGGGGTCCCCAGTGAGAAGTGGCTGTTGAGTAAAGACAACTGGAAAATGTGGTGGAAATGGAACACTTCCAAAGAGAATTTTAAATGCTCAAAGGGGTATGGAAAATATTTTTATTTTTAGAAAAATGTCTCCAAGAATTTGGGTACTTTGAGTCTTTTCTGAGACAAGTCAACAGAGAGAAAGAGATGGAGAGTCAAAGAAGAGATGTGTGAACTACACTTTTTATGAGCCCGAGGCTCTGAGCAATGATCTGAGGGTGCCAGTCCCCTCTTCCAATCAGCTAAGGCTGTTCCTGTAGTTGAGGGAAGTGATCCAATGGTCCTTGGCTGCCTTTAGGGTCCCTGCCTCCTTCCAGCCTTCTTCTCTAAGGACAATTTGGGCAGAGTAGAGTACCACTTGGGCAGAATAGAGAATACAAGAAGTTATCTGTACCCCACCCCCCACTCAAAGGACATTGGGCTCTACCCAGGGCAGCCAAAGGCCAGGCCAGCTGAACCCTGATGGGCAGACACAGGCGCAAGGAGAGAGGCGCCAGGGACAGGGGGATCCAGCTTGGTGGATCCCCTCTGAGGTGTTTGGCTACTGACCAGACCCCAGGGAGACTGAATTTCCCCGTGAGCAAAAATCACCCCAGCCCACGCCTGAGGATGAGAGGGAGCCAGGCAGAACCGGGCCCAGGGAAGAATAAGCACAAGTTGGCTATGTCCAAGGGAGAAATATGTCACCAGGCAGCTCTAAAGGCAAGGCGTTCCCAATGGCCTGCAGCTGGCACTAGCTGATTGGCCCAACCTCCTTTGGATGTCATTCTGGTGCCCTTGCCTACCCTGTCATCATGATCTAAGCACTCCCATCCTTCCTGACAGTATCTTTTCTTGGGGGTATAGCTCCACCCTTCTATGTGGGATTGGCAGCTGCTTCCCTACCCCACTCCAACCTGTCAGCTGCAGGGAACAATCCCTTCTCTATAGATGACTAGAAGCATCTGAGGCAGGGGCTGGAGAGATGGCTCAGCAGTTGAGAGCACTGGCTACTCTTCCAGAGAACCCAGGTTCAATTCCCAGGACCCACATAGCAGCTAACAACCATCCATAACTCCAGTTCCAAGGGATCCAATGCCTTCTTCTAGCCTCCAAGAGGCACTGTACACCTATGGTTCACGTGCATATATACAGGCCAAACACTCATACACATAAAATAAAAACAAATAAATTTAAAAAGAAGCATCTGGGGGTGTCCTTCTGTAGGGATATGTTGTATGAGGGGCATCTTAAGGGGTGACCTACCATAGGGTAGCTCTACTATGCAGTATCTTTCCATAGAGATGTTCTGCCACAGGGGCAACTTGCTGTGGGAGCTCATGGGCAGTCTACTAGGACAGCAGGACATTGCAAGCTTTAATCTAGATATGGACATTAGTGTTTTCAGCTTTCTTTGAAGTGCTTCCAAAGTAAGATGAATTGATGGATGGTTAACAGTGTGATATATGTATGATAAAGTGGAAGATGGGATGTTATGATTGGACAATACTGATGAGAATTGGGAATTCATGTTTTTCAGTTTGAAAATGTCTATAATGAGTTGTTAGAGATAGCACAGCCCTACATAGAAAGGCAGGAGGGCAAGTGGATTTTATTCTGCAGGGAAGCCTACCAAATGGGCAGTCCAGTTGCCTTCAGGAGGCCTCTTTTGGTCTAGGAAAATTTTGTTGTTCTTTCATTGTCACTAGTGTGTGTGTGTGTGTGTGTGTGTGCGTGTGTGTGTGTGTGTATGTGTATACGCGTACACATGTGTGTAAAGGCCAGAGAAACTTTGGGTATTGTACCTCATGACTTATCCACCTTATTTTTTGAGATAGGGTTTCTCATTGGCCTGAGGCTCACCAATTCATCTAGTAGACTGACTGGCCAGTGAGGCCTAAGGATCCATCAGTCTCTGACTTCCCAGCACTGGGATTACAAATGCATGCCATCATGCTTGGCTTTTAACATGAGTGCTGGGGATCAAACTTGGGTCCTGCTTGCACAGCAAGCATTTAACACACTGAGCCATCTCCCTAGTCCCTGTCACTATTTTTTACCTTTTTTTTTAACCTCTGTACTCAAGACAGCAACGCATTCCTGTTAGTACTGGGGATAAGGGTAGTTCTAAGATTCCCCTATGGCATCTGGTTAGTGGACTGGACTTTGAAAGTCAGACATGTCTTCTTGGCCAGCAAGACATTTATTTCTCTATTGTCCTTGCTTGGCCAGATTTGGGATCTTCAAGAGGGTAGAAAATGACCAGTGCTTAAGAAGCCACCTGGGAGTGCAAAGGCTGGGCAACAGCAGTTCTCAAGAGTGGGCTCTTTTGGTCTTATTGTCATCACCCACAATGATATAAGACAGCGTTTCTGGGACAAGTGATGTGGTTACAAATAAATTGTTCGGTTCCTGGGCACTCTCTGTACAGCCCCTCTGGATTGGAGACAGATGACTTCAGGACACCCTATTGTGTAGATAGTTTCCTGTAGGGGGCTTATCAGGAGGCTTCCATCCACGTCTGCAAGCCCAGGACTTGGTCAGCAGACCACACAGACTTGGTCCACAAAGCATAGGACTGTCTCCAGGTCATTTGTGGTCATTTGTGGTCTGCGATGGTTCCCAGGCCTAGGTCAGAATCTGGCTTCTGCCCCTGTGTTATAGCTAGGGAGGTGACTGAGATATGCCCAGAGAAGCCAGGAGAGCTAGCTGGTGTGCATGTAGGGAGGCAAAGCTAAAGGATACCCTCTAGCCATAGCCTGGGGAGCTTACAACCTTCTCTTCCCTGTAATGTTGTTGGTGACAAGGCTTGAGTGGCATTCCATGTGGTATCATGAGAGGGACCTGCAGCATGGTATCATAAGGATCAGGTCTAAAATCGTTCTATGTAATATCATCAGAGACTGAAGTATTCCACAGGAAGCTGTAAGAGTTAAAACTTGTTTCCTCTAGTAACATCTCCTGAGATGTTCTTAGGAGTAGGGCTGCTAAATGTCACTAGGTGTGCTAATGGCACTATTAAGCCACTCTAGGTAATGTCATTAGACCCTCTGGAATGCTGTATCTCAGGTGATATCACTGTTGGTAGGGTAGCCACAGCACTCAAAGTACTATTACTGAGGGGCTACCATGCAAAATTTGGTATTATGTATGATGCCACCTAGAGTTCAGTCTTAGCCACCATGGCTTCCCAAGTGTAGCTTTCCTGACATCCCATGTAGTGGGTCCAGAATGGAGTCTCAATGGCATTCTGTATGGTCACTCTAAAGATAGGGCCTCCAGACCGTAACATTCCATGACATCATTAGCACAGGATTTAGGACTAGCTCCACACCTCTACTCCCCCTTCGAGAGATGTGGAAGGTAGCCAGAGAGCCCTAAGCCCTCATTTCACAGCCTGCCTTGCATACCCAGGCAAGGCTGATGGCTCCTTTACTCCTCTGCACACCTGCCATGGTAGCATGAAATACCTGGTGCTTGAATGCTTTTGTGTGCATACATTTATCCTACCCTTTTGTCTAGAGTATCTGGGAAATGTGCTAATTTTGACCTCTATGTCTTAACAAGGTACAGGAGTAATAGGTTAATCAGTGCAAAAACCAGCCCCCAAATATCAATGGCTTAGCACAGTGGAAGAAGTTTATTTCTCACTTAGACAACTTGGCATACCGTCTCTACCCCAGGCAGTGACTCCGGGTTCTAAGTCAATTTAGTTGTTCTCCTCTCCATCCTATGCATTTAGTAAGTCAATAAGTGGTATGCAGAATCCTAGGGATATTACTAGGGGAAGACCTGGCAGAGGTATATATTGCTTTCACCTTTATTCCAGTGGCCAAAGTCGGCCTCCTGACCATTGTCAAAAAGAACTAGGGCAGCTGGAGAGATGGTTCAGTGGTTAAGAGCACTCATTGCTCTTGCAGAAGACCCAGGTTCAGTTCCCAGCACCCACCTGGCAACTGTAACTAACAACCATCTGTAACTCTAGTTCTAGGGAGGTCCTAGGCCCTCTTCTGACCTCTGTGGGTATTGGATTACATAGATGCACTTACATACCTGCAGGCAATACACTTAGAGACATAAAATAAAAATAATAAATGAAAAAATATTTTTAAAGTACTAGGAAATGGTGGCCGTATGGCAGGAAAACAAAGCAGGTTTGTAACACCCAGTTCTGGCCATCATAAATGAAAGAGAGGCTGGGTCCAGGTGATCCTTCCATAATCTACTCCCTCTTTTGTTCTTTAATCAGATCACACCAGGCAGCAAGGCGGCCCAGTCCCAGCTCAGCCAAGGAGACCTTGTGGTGGCCATCGATGGTGTTAACACAGACACCATGACCCACCTGGAGGCCCAGAACAAGATCAAGTCTGCCAGCTACAACCTGAGCCTCACCTTGCAGAAGTAAGTAGAAGCTCCAAAGCAAGAACCGAGGTTCCATGTGGGCATGCAATGGGGGTAAAAGAAAGATGGTCCCCAGCATTTCAGGGGCCCATCTCTGTGCTACAGAATAATTACTGTCAAGTTATCACTGCCTCACTTTATAGAAGAGACTCAGTCAGCGAGGGTGGCCATAGTGCCACCAGTACATGCTTGGTTGGTCCTGGAAACCAGGATTTCTTTCTGCTTCCTTTTTCCCCAGGCAGTCACCCCCTGGCCCCCCAAGAACACAGAAGAGGCCTATGGGTGTTGACCAGGATGCCAAAGGGCTATGACTTCTCTATCCTGGTCAAGCCCAGTGCCTCCCTGAAGAGACCTAATGCATGGGGTAGACAGCAGCACATCATGGGCCCTGTGACCTCACTCTGCAGGAACACCTGATCAGATGCAGGTGTCCTCAGTGAGTCCCATTTCTGGTTCCTTCAGGTCCAAGCGTCCTATTGCCATTTCCACAGCGGCACCATCAATCCAGTCCCCACTGCCGGTGATCCCCCACCAGAAGGTAAGTGCTGGCTATTGGCAGTGGGGTCCACTCAGCCATGGTTCCTGATGTGCAGCCCTGCCTGCCCGCCCCTGCCCTTGCCACTGTTGACCCTCAGGAGAGGCATTTGAGCCTCCCCATGACACATTGAGTTGTGGTTGCCTGCCTGGGCCCCAGACAACAACACCAGGCCCAGGGGCTTTTCTGTGAAGAAACCAGCTTGGGAAGCTGTGTGTTGAGAAGAGGACTGACATTCTGGCTAGACAGGAGACAAGTTATCTAGAAAGTTCTAACCCTTATTGTGTGGGGACACCAAGACCGAGCTTGCTATAAGAGGCCCCAACTTGAACCAACCACCCCAGAAGGCACTCCCAGGTGTGAAGAGGCCTTACTAGTCCTCATGAGTTCTCCTCCACACAGACTCTTCTAGTTTCCAAGTGTGTACTCACCCCTTCCTTCAGTGCACCCCTAAGTTTGTTAGAGGCAGGCACAGAGGGAGGGGACAGCAGAGTCGTAGCCCCAGATCTCACTACTAGACCCAGGGCCCCTTCCAAACTCTCTCTAAGGCAGCTGAACTGTGGCCCAAGGGTATAAGCCAATGCTGGGGAGGCCCAACAACTATTACTCTACCCATTCCCCATGATTATAGACTGACCTCTGTCTGTCTATTGGGGCAGATTGGGCAGCAGGGAAGATGGGGAGAAGAGGCTCACAGGGGTCATAGATTGAGGAACTGGACAGTAGGCTGCTGGGAGAAATTGAAAAGGCTGATAGAAAAGACCAAATGGTCCACCTTCCTCCTCAGCTTTTCCTTCTGCAACTCTACCCTAAATGTCCAGTCACACTGGTTGTGAAAGGTCTTCTCCATGGAGGCCAGTACAGCAGGAGGTGGGTCTGCACTCACAGGGTACCTCTTCTCAAAAAAAAGGTGGAAAACAGATGGGATGGCAGTGCCCTTACTATCTCGAGCCTCCTTCCTCCTTTCTTGGCACTCAGGGGCAGGTTTGGCTTTCTGTAAGGGTTTTTGTGTTCTGTCCAGATGGATGCCAGTCTCTGAGCCAAGAGTCACGGGCCTTCCTCCCCCACTTCTCTCCACTAAGCCTTTCCAGTGCCATCTGGGTGCCTCAGGCAGCAGGCTGTAGGCAGTGGGTGGTGAACTATGGGTTGCAGGTGCTCGCACTAACACATCTGTTTCAAGTCCACACAGAACCATGGTCATATGTGGCCTCTAATCACTGTCTTCTCTCTCCTGCATGGTGATGCCCTATGCCAGGACCCTGCTCTGGACACGAACGGCAGCCTGGCGACTCCCAGCCCCAGCCCTGAGGCAAGGGCCAGCCCGGGCACCCTGGGCACCCTGGAGCTTGGGGGCACCTTTAGCTCCTCCTTCTCCCAGACCTCTGTCTGCTCCTCACACATGGAGGCCTTGGATCCTGGCCTTCCACAGGACAGCTCAGTGGCCAAGGCTAGCCCAGAGAATGCACGGGGCCCACTCAGGCCCAAAGTTCTGCCAGGCCCAGGCCAGCCGAGGCAATATAACAACCCCATTGGCCTGTACTCGGCAGAGACCCTGAGGGAGATGGCTCAGATGTATCAGATGAGCCTCCAAGGGAAGGCCTCAGGTGCTGGACTCCTAGGAGGGTAGGTAAAGAGCACCCTGCTCAACATAGGTGGTCTGGAGCCACCTGGGTCCTTGGTGCTCACTTTAGAGGCCTGGTCAGGTGGTTTGGGGGGGGGGGTTGGAAGAAACAGGTCTCAACCCAGCTAGGCCTGCACCTATGAGGTGACATGGGCTGAAAGCCACACCAGCAGGGATCCTATTGAAGATTTCTAGGAGCCAAGCACATCACTGCCTTTGTACAACCACCCTGGGATGACAGGTCAGCTTTTTGCAGCAGTGGAAACTGAGGCTCAGAAAAGGTTAAGGTGAGGTCCACTTGTCCAGCTGCCAAGGTGGCTGAGCATGGCCTATATGCAAGAGACTCTGACTTTCCAAATTTTCCCCAGGCTATACCCTATCTCATAGAACCATACAGCCTGCTGATTTTGAGAGCTGTGTGGGCCTAAGAGACAAGTCAGTTCCCATATCCCTGGAACCCCTGAGGCAGGAACGGAGAAGAGCTAGAGGTGAGAGGGAGTAGTCTAGGAAGGCTACCTGGAGGAGGGAGCATTGGGGCCATCCATGGGGAGATGAAAATGATGTGAGGGGAAGTCAGTACCCATATCCCTGGAACCCCTGAGGCAGGAACGGAGAAGAGGAGGGAGCATTGGGGCCATCCATGGGGAGATGAAAATGATGTGAGGGGAGGAGGCTTGCAGGACTGATCCAGGCCAGGTTAGGCAGCAAGAAAACAGGACTCTAAGGAGGAAAGTGCTGTGGAGAACAGCAATTCATTTCTGGTCCCCATAGTCTAGTTAGTAGGACTCTATGAGCACAGGAGTTGGAAGAACATGGCGCATTGTACAGGGATGGAGGGCAGGGAGCCCCACAGTGAGTGTGTATCAGCCACAAGGCCCTTCTCCCCTCTTGTCTCACTGTAACTCTGCTACCTCCCTAAGCTTTGAGTGTGCTCATCTTTGGGTGCTAAAGGCACAGCAGGCTGAGTGAAGGCAGTGTAGCCTAGTGGCTCAGCGAGAAGAATCACACTGGCCTTGTCTCAGGATCATTGGAAGGATAAGGGCAATGTGTGAAGTGCTGTTTGTTACACACTCACTACTTGGTACACATTGCCTGGAGTCCTGCAGCTAATATTCAGAAGAGTTAGCCTAGGAGCCTCATCAACCTGGCCCCAGCCACTCCTTCTCTTTGCCTTTCTTGTGGCCACCAGGTCAGAGCTCTCTGGACCTTCCAGTTTGCCCAGTTCCTTCTGGAAGCTGACCAAAGCTAGCCCCTGACATGCCATGACTTCCCAAGCCAAGGTTGTAGGTGTACACACACACACACACACACACACACACACACACATACATACACACAGCTTTCCCAGCAGGAGGCCAGAAAATCAGAAAATTGACAGATTAAAAATGGTTCCATTTTCCTACCCCTGATGGGACCACCTTTTGGAACCTGCCCTGGACAGGAAGATTGTCCTCTGGTAGACTAGGACCCCTGGAAGGCCCACCTGCATTGATAGCAATGCCTTCCCTGGCTGAGTTGACTCTGAGCTGGGACTGGCTTTGTTTGTCAAGAACTTGAGAGGTGGACATTGATTTCTCCCATCTTCACAGCTCAGATAAAGTAACTGGTCCAAGGTCACACAGCTAGCAAGTGGCAGACAGGACTGGCATTCCAATACCTGATTCTATCTTGATTTGAGATGGGATGTAGACGGTCAGGAGCTAGCTCCGCCCACACCTCTCTCAAAGCCCAGGTGCCATGGCCTTGGTACAGATGCTGTCCAGGACCTGGAAAATGTGTTAATGATTATGTGACAACCAGAGAAGCAGAATCCAACAGTATCCTCCGTGGGAAGATGGCTCAGGGGAGTTGGTGAGGTTGGGGTTTCCTTCAAAGTAAAAGCCAATGCTGCCGTCCCCAGGACAGTGTACGTAGAAAAGGCTCCAAGTATTTAGCTTGAAGGCAACAGAGCTGGCAAATTCTCCAAATCCACCCATTGCACGCATCCTGTGCTAAGGGCTTAGCTAAGGGTTTCATTTACTCTGCATAAGCCATCTGCATGGTGGGCACCCCCATTTCCTTTTTAATGAATAGGACTAAGATAGAGGAACTTGTGCAGTCTCAGTGCTAGGAAGAGGCAGAGTCAGGAATTGATCTCTGTCTTATCCATCCTTCAAAGGGAGCCTCTTCTTGACTCCTCTGAGCAGCTTGTTGTATGATTCTTGGCAGCTGATATCTCTTGGGAAAAGTGAAGGGAAATCTGTGCAGGGAAAAGACCAGCAGGCCTGAGCATCCCACAGCTCCTCTCCTTATTTGTCTGAGTCTGGCACTGAAAGGCAGCCTTCGTAGGTCACATGATGCAAGGGCCACTGGGAAGGTACTGCATCCCCAGCACCTCCTCCCTGAGGGCACTGGCTCCTTTCTATGTGGCAGGCATCCCAAGTTTGGGATGAAGCAAGGACCCAGCAGGGGGCAGGAATCAGTGCCAAAGGAGCTAGATGTTGCATAGGGCACAGGCAGCCCCACCCTATCAGGCCAACACTGCCCTCTGCAGGGGACATTGGGCTGGTAAGGGCAAGAGTTGATCCTGCAGCTGTCAGCAGTGGCCAAACATGGAGAAGAAACGGCAACTCCAAGTGGCCCTTTCCTAATATAGTTCCACTTGTGGCTATTTTAAGCGTGGGAGGACAGAGGAAATTTTATCAGCTCTGACACAGTAGGAGCCTGGGACTGAACAGGTTCACCATAGGTTCCAGGGGGTGGGGAGTTCCTGGCGTCCTAGAATCCTGGTTGTGAGGTGACCAGGGCCAGGTCATCTGGGGCTCAGGCTCCCCTATCCAGAGTCCATAGTGGGCAGATCCAGGAAGTTGAAAATATTTGGAGAGTCCACTTCCCTCCATGTATCAGACAGGGCTGTGGGATTTGCCACTACAGGAGATTTGCATTTAAAGAACCATGATTTGGATAATGCCTCTCCCAAAAAGATCAGGTTCCAAGGGGCTTATTGCCATATTAGAATGAGCACACTGTCCCTCTGTGCCACCCCACGCACCCCAGGCTGTCCCTGCTGGGGCTTTCCCACAGCAAGCATTGGACACACACTCCTTTTGGGCCTCCACTCCTCACTCTCCCCTCATTGCTGGCCCACAGGACCTTTAGGAATAGTCACTGGGAATTTCGCCGACCCCTACCCCCTGCCCCAGGAGGAGTGGCCAGGACTGTCTGCTTCTCCTTCGGGAGGGAGAATAGTGGCAAGGAGTAACCCTGTTGTTGCACACGGCACCACTGCAAAGCTGCTTCAGGGAGTGAACTCCTGATCCACCCCATAAACAGAGCTAATCCAGATGTTCACCTTTGGAACATCTGGCCAGAAGCAACTTGGGGCCTCAGCCCTTGAAGTAGCCACAGTAGTCCTGTCTCCATTTCAGCTTCCTCTCCGGGGTCTTCACTAGACTGTGTGCCTATGATCTATGTACAATGCTGGGTGTGCCAGCAAGGAAGTGCTGCAGTATTGGCATCTCCAATTCAAACTGAGGGTTCTGGAAGCCATCATTTCTGGTTCCATGCGCTCTCCTTCCTCACTCCTTACTCTTCACCTAGTGTGGTTCACCTGGTTCTGCCCCCTTCACGACCTATCTGAAGATGGTCCCAGCATTTGAACCTTCCCAGTAGTAGCCTCACTCTGACACTCTGTCTTCTTTGCTTTCTCTCTCTTCCCCAGGTGGTAGCCAATTCTCCAGCCAAGTTAGTATCCAAGGACAGCATGTGTGTGCCCCTGCGTGCCATCCCAGCATGCACCTGCCATCTGTTGGGTGTAGATGGTGTGTGCCTGTCGGCATGTGTACATGTGTGCATGCGTGAGTGGGGTTGTACTGTGCTCTGGATGAGCCTGCACAGGTTTTTGGTAGAGTATGGAGTGAAGATATTACAAGGGCTGGTCTCAGTTTTGCTCCCAATGTTCTGCTCCAGCTGCTTAAGGCTTGCAGGCTGACACGGGTTGGAGGGGGGAGATGCTGCGCTGTCACTGGCCTGTGTGGGCCTAAAGACCTCTCTGTCCCTTTGGGACCCCCTGAGAAAGACTGCACTTGATTGTGTTTCTGCCTGGGCGTGCATCTATCTGTTGAGCGGAAGAGCCCTGGATGGGTAGAGGCTGGCAGGCTACAGTGAGCTGGAGTGAGAGGCCTGGGAAGCTCGAGTTATACTCCAAAGAAGAAGCACATGTATAGAAGCATCAAGAAGAACAGAGCCCAAGGCCACAGAAAGCCGGCTGGCAGGATGAGCCCCTTCATGGAGGAACCTTGCACAGAATCTCAGAATTCCCGAGGGTGCCCAGTGTGACTGCTTTTCGCCTTTGGAACGTTCTGGACTCTGCTTGTGCTGCTGTTGCCTGTCACGTGGCCCAGCTCCTGTCCTCTCCCCAAGTCCCACTCCCCTAAGCCCTCTTGTGTCTGCTTCTCTACCCTGCTGTGTGTGATGGGAGCCTGCACCATGTCTGGTGCTCCCTGGGACAGGTCAGCATACCTGCTGACACGGAGAGATAGTTCAGGCTGAGCTGGAGCCTGGAGGGGATCTAAAAAGTTTATTATGATAAACATAAAAAAGTCTTTTGCACAGGGCCTTGGGAGGTGCCAAGGATTTTCCTGGCCACACCTAGAAATCCCATTGTAGGGGGAGCTTGGGTAACCTACTTAGGTCAAGACCTCAACTTTGGGAGTTCTCTTTCCATACTCCCACCAGCAGGCCTGGCCTTGATTTCCCATGTAACCACCACCTGTTACCCTCTCTCTTCTCCTTCCCTCCTCCACCCAACCCTGCCCTTCATATGCCTACCCCCCTCAGCGCCGACTACCAGGAACGCTTCAACCCCAGTGTCCTGAAGGACTCAGCCCTGTCCACCCACAAGCCCATTGAGGTGAAGGGGCTGGGAGGCAAGGCCACCATCATCCATGCCCAGTACAACACACCCATCAGCATGTACTCCCAAGACGCCATCATGGATGCCATCGCCGGGCAGGCCCAGGCCCAGGGCAGTGACTTCAGTGGGTAAGCGCCTCCCTGCTCCACATGCCTACGGAGGCCATTGGGCATCAACAGGACCGGTTTTCTTTTCTCACCTTGAGCCTCTGGGTGCAGACCCCTGGAGGAGGGTCAGCCTTCACCAGGGACTTCCAGAATATGTTGCCCTTTCTCTTCAGAGCTGATTCTACATTAAGCTGTAGGAGAAAGCAAAATGCAGAATGCTGTGTTTTCTCAAAGGGATTTACACGGCCTTGGCATTTCCCGGGCTTCATGAAGAGGGCACTTGTTAGAGACTTTTCTAGTTCTTTTAAAGGAGCACTGGAGACCCCAATGCTCTCATGACAAAACCATACTTGGCGGGGGGGGGAGTGGTTTCATTCTTCCAGCGATGAGTATTAATACAGGTATTTGGTGTGTTTGTTGTTGGAAGAGGGATCGGACGAATCATCGAAGGTGCTATTGAAGTCAGCCCCACTGATGGGCACGTCTCTCTTCTTCTTTACTGAGGAATCCTAGCCTCAGAGCAGTAGGATTTAAAATATCCTGGGTTCCTCTGTTTGCTCTGCTAGCTTGGGTGGGGAACGTGAGGGCGGGCTAGGGACAAAGTCAAAACTCATAGATGAAACTGCTAGTGTTTCAGGCATTAGTGGGACCATTCTGTTTCTCTTATCTTCTGTCTCTCGCTTTCTGTCTCTGTGTCTTTCTTTCTATGTGTAGCTCTCATCTCTCCCTCTTTTTTCTCTGTGTCTTTCTGTCTCTTTTCCCTTACCTTCTTTTCTATTATTGTTTCTGTCTCTCATCTTTTTTCCTACACACACACACACACACACACACACACACGAGAGAGAGAGAGAGAGAGAGAGAGATTGTCTTACTGTTTTCTGCTTGGGGATACCATAGTGTTGACCTATAACACTGACTTTCCTCTTTAGACAACATATTATCCAGGGATAGTATGGTCAGAGATTCCTAGCAACTCAGGAGAAAAAGTCTTGAGATGCCAGTTAAACTTTTTTTCTGAAGCTATAAAACAAGATGTTATAAGAGGGATACAGTATTTAAAAGTCCTAGGCAGTTCCTGTACAGCTTGGCTTTTACATGGCCCAGCTCTTGTGACCATGATGTACACACCAATCCTGAGCTCTCCTGGGTTCTGGGGAGCCTGTTCCCACTGCTCAGAGATGCATTGCTTCCCATGAACCACCAGGGGGCAGAGGTTGCCTGCTCTGAAGCCACTAGTCTCAAACCCGTAACTCACAACTGCAGCTCGTTATAGACCTCTGGGCAGTCAGTGTTGCTTTATTTAAATCAATCACTCAAAGGGAAAAAA
>NW_008360308.1:2372461-2406380 GCF_000622305.1 Nannospalax galili
ATACGCAACCATTAGCTCATGCTTACCCAGAAAAACAAGTCTGCCTGACGAAGCTCAAGAGCCAACAAGGATTTCCTGTTAACATTTGTCACATGGTCCTTGGTGTGCTCTCACAAATCGTAGCAAAGGGACAAGTCGTAGCAAAACTTCCACAAAGGGAAGTTATGTGGAAAATAATGGAAGAACTGTTCTTCACACTGTATTTTCTGTACCTTGGGGAAATTGCTACTGTTTGATTTTATCATCAGGGTACCTGTGCTTTTGGAATGTGGTGCTCTGTTGATTAATCAAGCTCTTTCCCACTTATCCCCTTTCCTCTCCTGCCTCTCCCTTTGCTAGCGGGCCTGGAAAGGATTACCCTTTCCCCTTCCTTTTAACTCAAGCGTGCTGGGCTGATGCAGCTGTGGTGCAGTGAGGAATCCTCCTGACCATAATGTGCTCCAGTTTTGCTGTTAATTTCCACAGTTCTTTCTCACTGACAGTTTTCTTTTTCTCTCTCTCTTCCTCCTTCACCCATCCCACTTCCCTAACTCACTTCTGGTCCTAACCCTGCTCTCTTGCGTGCGCTACCCTTCTGCTATCCCATGATGGACGCCCACTCACGGCTGGGTTTCCTTCTGCTTGGCAGGGCATCGCCACTGGCGTAAGTAGACCTGCAGTGTCTGTCTCCTCATCTGTCTGGTTGCAGGATGGTGTGTGGGTTTGGTGGGATGTGTCTGAGGACCAGTGGTCAGTCCATGGCGCTCTGTCCACCTTCCCCACACCTGCCTCTCAGCCACACGACATCCTACAATGGCAGATACTTGTTTTTTGGGGTCCACCATATAATGTCAACATGGCTACAAAAATCCAATAATGGTACTCTCTGTGTCCTCACCCACCAGCCTGGGCTTTATCCTGTGTTTTCTTTGCCATGATTTGTTGAGACTTCCCCAGCCTTTCCTTTCTGCACTGGGACTGGGTAGACCTGGAGGTCAAAATGCAAATTGGGTCATTATTTAGTGCCAGAAGATGACAAAAGAACTTCTAAGGGCCGGTCCCCAGAACCCGCTTAAGAGATAGATCTGTAGGAGACAAAGCCTTTCAGAATTATCCAAGCAAAGTAAAAGATGAGTCAGATTCAGAAGTAAATGTCAGAGGTGACCTTGGTGCTTTGGAAACCATGGAGTCTTTTCTGAGGCAAGAAACAAGCTAGATGTGGCTCCTGAGAGCAGCCTCTAAGGCAGGGTCCCACAACTACAGCACCTGCTCCATCCTCTCTCTGCCTATGTTGTCCATGTAGCAGCAGAGACACCAATCTCGGCTTTGTACACAGTTTGGTGGGAAGGCAGCCACAGTGCTGAATTGCTGGAGCCTCATTCTTGACAGCTTTCTCAACACAAAGGAGCTCCTCCTGGGCATCCAGGGGAAAATGGCAGCAAATGCTTGCTATCTGCTTTCTGCATTATGAAGCCCCACATAGACAGGCTTTGGACAGGGCCTGGGCTTGGCTACATACCTTCCTTCTGTCACTGCACAGTCCACACACATCCATCCCTTCCCTCTCCTCCTAGCAGGCTAGGAGTCAGGACCAGGGAACCTGGCTGTGCCCAAAGACCTTAGGAACTCTTGGGATCCTTCTTTTGTGGGAAATGTTTCCCATAGCAAGAGCAAGAGCCTACCCTTTCCTTTGCTTCTTGGGAAGCAGCAAGCTCCTCCCAGAGAAATCTGCAGATTCTATATCTGATCTAAACCACAATCTCACAATACCTGGCTTTCTGGGATAGGGCAGAGCCTTCAGGGAAGTAGGGACAACTCCATTTACCCTCTATTCCTTTTCACCTCTACTCTCATGACTCATCCCAAGTCAGGTCCTACAGAACCAGTCAAGAGACTAGGCCAATTCTACCCAGCCACCTGCAGAGAGGGTAAAAAACACCCTATGTGCTAGGGGGATCCTGTCCTGGTTAGTCTGTCCGCTTTGGGGCAAGGGAAAGCAGAAAAGAGGGCGCTAGAAAGGGCCGGGGAAGACAGGCGGGCAGGAAGGTGCTGGGTAGGGCATACCTAGACTGGGCCATGTCTGCATGTGGTCAGAGCGTCTGGTCTGTGCAAGCCCCTATAGGCAGAAGTGACCTTTCTGAACTTCCTGACCATAAAATGCCTGACAAAAGGAATATTGTACAAGCTAGGTGTGGCGGTGCACAGTTTCAGCACTTAGGAGACTGAGGCAGGAGAACAGTGAGTACTGGGCAATATAGCAAAACCTCTCTTCCAAAAAAGCTCCAATAAAGTAGAAAAGAATAATAATAACAAAAGAAAAAGAAAAGACACTGCAGCGAGCTGGGGCACCTAAGTTGTAACTCAATGACGTCCCTATCTACCATAGCCTAGAGCTAGTCAGCTGACCTCTCTGGACCTCAGTTTCAACATTTGTGGGAGGAAAGAGCTAGTTGACACATATGCTGTTGCTCTAGGCCTGGTCTGGGCCCTCCCTGACCTATGAGAGGATTTTCTGAGCAACTTAGATCCACAATCTGACCTATAAGACCTTGGCTTCAGGTGGAAATCCCTGCACCTGAGAGGCTCCAGGATCCCTGCTGGCTTTGATATGGGACTGAAAATTTCATTCAGCTAAGAATTTTAAATGCTTACTATGTGCCAGACCCTGAGAGCTCAAGAGAACATCACTAGGTCCCCCTCAAAAAGGTGTTGCCATGGCGTAGAGGACCCATGCGCCCTTGCAGGGCCACACAAACTTTCCTGCTTTGCTTTTCATAACATTTCCAGGCCTGCTGCCTCCTGCAGTTGAGCTACTAGCCCTTCCAGGAAGCAGGGGGGTGGGGGTGGGGTCCGGGTCCTGAGGAAACTTCCAGGTTCCCCAGAAGGCCTGTTCTCATCCTGCCCCACACTCAGGGCCTGATCAAGAAGGCTAAACTCACTTCAAGGAGACAGGCTTACCTCCTCCTTCCCTAAAAGGACTTCAGCCTGTGGAGTGGGACGTCTTCAGATCCAGAGTTAGCACTGGGGAGGAGCCACTAGGAAGGATAGAAATCTCATGTGCAAGATCAACTGTCCTACTGGGTCCTCCCTAACCTCTGAAATCCCTGAGCACTGAGAACCTAGGCCATCCCCATCTCAGCTTCTCTGATAGCAGTGGGTAAAGAGGTAGTGGGTACAGAGGCTGGGGGCGGGTTGTGGAGTGGAAACTAAGTGGTGGAGGCAGAGTTTCAGCCTAACCTCCACTCATACCTCTTCCTGGCCTGCAGGAGCCTCCCTGTGAAAGACCTGGCTGTGGACAGTGCCTCTCCCGTGTACCAGGCTGTCATCAAAAACCAAAGCAAGCCAGAAGATGAGGCTGATGAGTGGGCCCGCCGGTCCTCCAACCTGCAGTCTCGCTCCTTTCGCATCCTGGCCCAGATGACAGGGACAGAATATAGTGAGTGAAGGTGTTAGGGTGGGACCGGAGGAGGGTGAGGCAGAGGGATCCTGGGTCCTGCTACTCAGTCTTAAGGCCCACAGAAACCAAGGAGTCAAGTCACCATCCCATGAGGATGAACTGACATTGATGGTCAGTCAGCTCCTTTTGGCTTCTAGGGTGGGACTTCCACTCTAACCCCTGACTCTAGCCATGAGCCCCTGCCTTGTGACACTGCTTCCAGGCCATGAGTTGGGAGAAAAGAGCCTGTAGGTTCACTCTGATCACTCCCTCCCAACTGCATTGTGCTCTCTCAACTCCCCTGGCAGAGAGGCCTGGCAGGCACACTCCTCTCCACCACTGGCAGGATGGTACAGGAAGTGTTCAGTGACTGGCTGACTCCTAGGGACTTACTGTTTACAAAGTTCTATTGGCTTTCCTTTATTATGTTTACTGTGAGTCCTCCTGACCAACTCCTTTTTCCCACAGTGCAAGACCCTGATGAAGAGGCTCTGCGAAGGTCAAGGTAGGTGTCTGGACTTGGGCTCCATGGCCTTGCCCTATAGCCCCATCCTTCCCCAGTCAGCTCCCAGGCCACATGGAAGGAACCTCTCAAGTTCATGTATTTGGAAAGCCTGGCCCTCAAAGGGACCCAGCAGATGCTGGCATGGGTGGCTTTCCTGGGTCAGTGAGGTAGGTCTAGGAGTAAGGACTCTGGGCTCTCCTGGCTCCATCCCTGGGCAGGGGCAGGGCTGCTTTGGCCTTCGCTGGGCTGTGGAGAATGAGGGCATCTCTCCCTGTGAGGGCAGTGGGCCAGTGCCTTGTCTGCCCACTCACATCAGGGCTTCTCCCCTTGTGAGTCTAAAGGCTGGGCACTGAAAGCAGGCACATAGAGGGCCATGCTGGGCACAAATGCCTGACCCCTGGATTCAGCTGCCCACACCTACAGTGAAGCACCAGTTCTATAAATTTCTCTAAGTATATCAGCTGCTGCAAGAAAGGACAAGCTCCTGGCACAAGGAGGAGCTTATAGAGAGCTAGGGGTCTCAGGGCATGATCGCCTGGTCAGTGGCAGGTCTGAGGCACTCACCTACCATCTATGCCCTGTCAGGAGCTGTAGCCCTGGCATGAGTGTGGCATGGCTGTTTTGAAACCCGCTGGACCCCATGAGGGCCTTCCATGGTGAGGCATGGGGCCCATGTGATTATCTGTTCACTTCTGGTAGCAAATGTGTCATCTGCATGCTCTTTCTGGACAGTCTGTCTGGGACCAATGCATCCTATGGTGGCCTCTCTGGGAGGGACTGGGGCTCAGAGGCATGCTATACCCTGAGCCAAGCTTTCTGTACTTGCTAACCACACATGGTAGCCACAGAACTCGAGAAGAGTAGGATTCTGGAGCCAGCTGGGACTCCATGTGTGTTTTATTGTTGAAGTTGTGTTTTTGCCAACCCAAGCTGCTCCCTCTTTTTGGCTGGGAGTGTGCTTCTCCCAGCCCTGCTAAGGGTGGCATGTAGTCCCAGAAATACGCTTAACCCTTTAACGCCTGAAGTGCATTAAACAGAATGCCAAACAAGATGATGCTGGATTTAGATCAAATGTAGAGCGCCAGAAGCTTTACATGTGGCTGAGCTCTTGGTTCTAGGTTCCTCCTGAGGTTTGCTGTCTCTACGTGCTAATTCTGTGTTTGTGCCACTCTCTTCATTGAAGCCACCCACACAGAACAAGGAAGACTTTCCCAAAGACCCAATGGGATCTTTATGCTACCTCCCCTCCCAGTAAACAGCTTAGGTACCCCAAGGGTCCTTCCTTCGGGAAGTCAGCAGAAGACTTTTTTGCTCCCTTCTATAAGACACATGCTCTGTCTTCATGGTCTTTGCCATCTCCTGTCCAAAACACAAGCCAGTCATGCTAAGCTTATGCCTCGTTGTCAGCTACCCATCCTTAGAAGGAAAAGGGTCCCAGTAAAAGAAGAGCTAATCTGCCATTTCCTGTTTCCCCTGAAACATTAACAGACAGTGCCATAGGGTTTCATCAGAAGGAAATCTGGGAAAAGGGCCAGAGAAGAGGCTCCAACCTGCTCCCTCCTCCCATCCCAGGCAACCCCTCCCAGGGTCTCAGGTCCTGCAGTGGAGGCTCTGGGGCCTCAACATGCCTTCCCCCTAGGACAAAAATGTGCACATCTCCTGTCTCTGTTTTCCTGATTTTAATTTCTTGAGAGTTGTCCTCATCAGCAGAGCCGTTCATGTCTCCGAATTCCAGCAGCCCAGAGCCACGGGGGCTGTGCATGCACCCGTTCCATTCTGCTTTGGAGTAAAATGCCAAGCAAAGTATATAGTCATTGGGGTCCTAGGCACACCCAAGTGTTCACATGAGCAGAAGGGAGCATCCTTGTCCCTCGTGTGCCAACTGTAGCCTGCTCAGGGGGCTTACTCCTCAGTAGGTTGAGCCACTCAAGATCCATCCGGACTCCAGAGTTGGAAGTTGTGCCCCAGGCCCTGCTGAACTACCTTGTGAGCCAAGCACAGATACCACCCTGCACTTCCCTCCTCCCACATTGGGCCCTACTATTCTAGCACCTAGCAAGTCTGAAAGCCACAGCTGGAAACACCAGGACATCCAAATGATGCAGTCTAAGTAGACCTGGCAGGCTCTCTTCCTTTCTTTTTCTCTCCTCTCTTTCTCTTTCTCACTCCCATAGATCTTCCTCTTCTTGTCTTTTCTTTGGTTAGCCAGGAATTTCAAAACAACATCAGAGTAGGCTTACTAGTCTAAGACTGTCCTTCATCTTGTCACTGAACATGGATGACACATTGTCACCCAGCCTTAGTGGGCTTTGGTAGAACTGACAATTTATTGGCAACTGCCTGTGTCTCATTTTGTACCCCCATGTCCTAGGTAGTCTCTATGGATGGTCAGGATTGTTTGCAGGACTGTGTGGATCCTACCACAGGACCTTTGTTCATGCTGTCTTCACCTAGTCACTCTGATCTCAGAGAGACAATTATGTGGCAGGGGAAGGTGCCCAGCGCTTAGTTGTTGTTTTCACTGCTGAGCTTCTGTGTGGCTTTGGAGTACTCATGTGGACATGTCTGAGCCCCTTGGTATAATGAAAAGGTTGGACTAGACTAGTGGTTTACAGCCATATTAGCAATGAGCCCCCTTTGTGCAACGGTCTTACAGAGAACCAATGTGCTGGACTCAAGGGGCAGAGTGAGAGTATGGCAGGTCATGCATCCGGGGAAGTGGACCTCTGTAAACATGGGGAAGTGGGGATGTGGGGACCAGGACCTAGTAATTATTACTAGGCAGAATGCTGGTAAGACCAGCATTGTCACATCTTCTGGTCTGTTTCTAAAGTTGACCTTTGTGGTTTTTGCATGCTGACAACTCATTTCTTAAATTAGACTTTTCATTTTGAGGCAGTAGCCAATTTACTTGCAGCTATAAGAAATGACACAGAGACTTTACATACCCTTTTCCTGCTTCCATGTTTCCAGTGGCAGACTCTTGCAAAATCATAGCAAAATGTCACACTGATAATGGCAACACTGCTTGAATGTTCCCACCATTAAGGCTGTTCCTCAGGCTTCCATGCTGCCACCCAGCCTCTGGTGATCAGCAATCTGTTATCTGTTTTCCGTATCTATTACTTTATTGTTTTTAAGACTATCCCACAGACAGGGCCGAGCGAGCGTGGTGTCGTACACCTTTAATCCCAGCACTGCAGAGGCAGGTGGAGCTCTGTGAGTTCAAGGCCAGCCTGGTCTACATACCAAGTTCCAGGCCAGCTGTGGCTACAGGGAGACTTGCCTCTGGAAAAAAAAAAAATCCTACAGATGGAATCATACAGTATATGACCATTTTAGGACTAATTTTTTTAATCAGCATAATTCCCTGGGACTTTATCCAAGCTGCTGAGTGAACAGTACAGGTTGAGCATCCCTATTCCAAAAATCCAAAATCTGAAGTGCCCCCCGCCCAAAAAAAATTTTTGAGCACCAAGACAACACCACAGGTGGAAAATTTCACATTTGACCTTATGTAGTGGAGCTCAGTCAAAACACAGGTTCCAGGCTAGAATGTAGCTCAGTGGCAGAGTCCTTACCTATGTATATGAGGCCCTGGGTTCAGTGTCCAGTACCACACGATGGAGGGGAGCAAAATGCACAAGTGACATAAAAATACTGCCTTTAGCTGGGCTTGGTGGCACACGCCTTAAATTCCAGCACTTGGAAGGCAGAGACAGGTGGATCTCTGTGAGTTCAAGGCCAGCCTGGTCTACATAGTGAGTTCCAGGACAGCTGGGGCTACAGGGAGACCCTGTCTCAAAAAGACCAAAAAAAAATATATATATATTGCCTTTAAGCTGGGTGTGGTGGTGCACACCTTCAATTCCAGCACTCAGAAGGCAGAGGCAGGAGGACCTCTGTGAGATAGAGGCCAACCTGGTCTACATAGCGAGTTCCCGGTCCACTGGAGCTACAGGGAAACCCTGTACCAAAAAACAAAAACAAATTACCTTTAGGGCTGTGTGTATAAAATGTATATTAAATATAAATGAGGGGCTGGAGAGATGGCTCAGCGATTAAGAGCACTGTCTGCTCTTGCAGAGGACCTGAGTTCAGTTCCCAGCCCCCACATAGCAGCTAGCACCCATCCATAACTTCAGTTCCAGAGGAATTTGACGCCCTCTTATGACTTCCTTGGGCATTGCAGGATATGGGTGCACTTACATACATGCAGGCACTACACTCATACACATAAAATAAAAATAATAATTAAAACATAAAAAAGAAATACAAGCTAATTTTATGTTTAGACATGGAGCCCCAAGATATCTCATTATATGTGTGTAAATATTTCAAAAACACCTGAAATTCTAAACAGTTTTGGTCCCAAGCATTTTGGATTAAGGTTATTCAACCTGTAGTTCATTTGTTCCTTTTTATTGTTAAGTAGCATCCCATGACATGGAGATAGTCATTAAATTTTTTTTAATGTTTATTTATTTACAGTATTGAGGGTGGAACCCAGGGCCTCACATGTGCTAAGCAAGTGCTACCTCTGAACCCCCTCCCCCTGCCACCACTTCAGCCAGGAGGATTAGGATTCTAGCTAGCATTGGGAACCGGTCTTTCCTTACTTTTCTCCTCCCTTTCATTTCTGACCACTGCTTGCCCATTCAGTGCTGTGCCCTCACCTGAGTGGCTGTGGGTTGAGCCTCCCAGAGGTACCATTGGCAGGAAGTACCAGGTCCTATCCCATTGTTTTTGTGACACTGGCCTTATGAGTATGTGTGTGTACTTGTGCACTAGGCCATACCTGGGCTATTCTCAGGCCTGGGCCTGTGGGGGCCTGAGGCACGTGTGAAGGTTTCTCTTTGGAGACGATGAAGGTGAGGAACACCAAGTAGCACAGGGAGGTGACAGGTCTGCCCACCAGCCCTCATAGGAGTTAGGTGCTTCTCCTTCTTGGTGCCCAGCTGGGGACAGAGACTATTCTGGGTCTGCCTGGCTATTTGGTTCAGTCCCAAGAGCCCACAGCCAAAGCAGCTCTGCCTAGCCCTAGCCCCACAGGCCAGGGAGCCTGCCTCCCTTTGCCCCTTCATGCCTGCTCCCACCCAAGCAAGGCAGGAACTTCAGTTCCTCCACTCTGTCCCAGGAGACTCGTCTCACCCCATCCTACCCAGATCTGTCCCTCTGGATGGCAACACTTTTCCAAACCAACTCCCCACCCCTACCCTCTGTCCTAGCTGCAAGCAGAAGAATGGTGGACATGTCCCCTAACCCCTTTCTCCCTCTCTTTCTCTTTCCTCTTTCTCTTTCTCTTTCTCTCTTTCTCTTTCTCTTTCTCTTTCTGTCTCTGTTCTCTCTCTCTCTCTCTCTCTCTCTCTCTCTCTCTCTCTCTGCAAAGACCTTCCTGCTCTGGAGGCCACAGAAGCTCCCACAGGCCCTCTTCATTTTATTATCAACTTTCTCTCTCTCTCTTTCTCTTTCTCTTTCTCTCTCTGTCTCTCTTCTCTCTCTCTCTCTCTCTCTCTCTCTCTCTCTCTCTCTCTCTCTCTCTCTTGTCTCTGTACCACAGGGAAAGGTTTGAAACGGAACGTAACAGTCCACGTTTTGCCAAATTACGCAACTGGCACCATGGCCTTTCAGCCAAAATCCTTAACGTTAAAAGCTAAAAGGCTGCCTGGAACCCCTGACCCCCGGCAGGCTGGACCCCCCTCCCCCACACAGATCTGGCATGTGAGCTCCATGGTGATGCTTGAGAATGTGTAACTATGCTGGGGGCATCTCTGGTAGCCAACTGCAACAACTCTGCCCTCTGCCCACTGCAGAGTTGACAGCTGGGGCCAAGTCCCACGTACTCTGTATGTCCCACTTCTCCAACCCCCAACCAAGTGTGACCTTCCCAACTCCCACAGCCCAAGCCTCTGTTACCCCCGGCACAGTTCCTTAGCTGTAGCAAGGACATGGTGGGATTTCCTGACCTAACACCCCAGAACCAAAGAAAATATAATGACCATTATTCACCTGCCCACCACCCTCAACTCCTGGCCTTGTGCCTACCTAGAACATGTTGTCCATAGATCCAAGGGTCCTGGGAAGGGGCTGAATCCCTGGCTTTCCTGGCTTCCTTGCTGCCCTCCAAAGCCCAGGGCAGCCTGGACACCAGGGCTCTTTGCAGAGGAAGTAGAGGAGGCAGAGACCTCTTCAGGCTGTGGTGGAATCAGGTGGACATCTCCTTCTCTGTACCTGTGTGCCGGCTCCATAGTTCTCTCTCCTGTACATATAAGCATGTTTGTTGTGAAATAAAGAGGATTTGAAATGAACAAACCTAGCCCCAATCATGCTGTGCCTATATGCGTGCCCTGCATCCTGCCCTGGGAGGGCTTCAAAGACAGTGTCTGGGACAGAGAGGTTAGGCACTGCCAGCAGAGAGGCAGGGGAAGTACCCACCAGGTGAGGCCCAGCGTGACTCTGCTTACCACTGTTTTCCCATCCCTTAGCCTGTGCTCAGGCTAAGGATTCCAGGGTGAGGGATGACATGAGAGTCCACACTGGGGCTCTACGGGCAGTCTTAGCCTCCCACAGGGCAGTGTGGATGAAGGCTACCCCAGGACTGCTGCCTCTCCTCTCACGCTCAGCTGTAACTGACAGATGGAGCCATCTGCCCTTGCCATCAGGAAGTGTGCTGCAAGCCAGTCACCCAGGTCACCCTTAATCATGTTCAGCATTGTCCAAGTAATGAGAGGAGGGTTCCAGTGGGCACACCCGGATACAGGTACAGTTCACAGTGAAGGGAATAGAGGTGGGGGCTGTGGCAGGGGAAAGAAGATGGAAGGCAGAACTAGCAGAGTCTTGGTGGCAGGAGAGTGCATCCAGCTGGGTCTTGCTCTTGTGCTGCTAATGAGCATTTAGCCAAGCTAATCAGAGCAGCACTGGCTGAAAAGTTTCCAGTTCCCACCAGCAGGCTTACATCCTTTCAAAAGCAGTACTCTACCCACCTGCCTAACCTTCAGCCTGGTCCCTCACTGTTTGGAATCACAGGCTGGGCATACGAGGATAATGGCATTTGGAAAATGAAGGAGGTACAGAGGACCAACTCTCAGGATGCCCTGCTTCCTCTGAGGCTGGATGACTAGAGCCCTGTTCCTACCCCTGCTGTCTGGAAACATCCTTTCTCTCTGGAAAGCTCACTTGGAATGACTGACCAGGGAAGCTGCTTGCTCCTGTCCATAACCCCTGAGATTCAACCCCAAAGCTCTCCACCAGCCTGTTCCTCCTTGGCCTGTCACCCCTTCCTTCCTCCAGCAACCTGATGCCAGGGCCAGGGCAAGGTTAGGTGATCATTGGTGTGGCTAGGGGCCCACCTGGGGAGGGACAAGAGGATGTTTGCCTTCATCTAGGCAAGCTGGAACACACTTATATTTGGACTGAAGAGAAGGGTGAGTGTAGAGTAGGAGGTGACCAGACAGAGGTAGTGATGATCCCAGGCAGTGGGTGTTCTAAGGGTGGGAAAGGACCTGAGCTGATCGCTCCACATTGATAGACTCTAGGACTCTTGTCACCAGCCCCAAGCCTATTAGAGCTCTAAAATGCTCTTGCTTGCTTTCTAGCCTACCTGGTGCCTCCCAGCTCCTCCAGACCACTGTGGGTAGCACCTTGGGTGGCTCCAGACCAAAGGTCCACATAAAGTGCTCAGAATAAACAGGAGAGTTCTCCTCCTTTAGCATCCCATGTCTGTGGGAATGTGCTGAGGCTCCTGGGCTACTGTCGATGCTAAAGGACTCAGAAAGGGACAAAATAGCTGTGACCACAGTGCAAGGTTCATATTGTAGACTCCAGAGGCAAAAGTCCTGGAAGAAGAGAGTAGTGTGCTTGATCTTGAAGGATGGTTTGGGCTAGGGTGTATATAGATAGGGTAGGCTGGGCAGGCTGTCTAAACAGAGAGAACATAGGTACTGAAGAGAAAAAAGTATCACAGATCCTGAAATAGTCATTTTGACTGGGATGAAGGAATGCAGAGGAGATCCTAGTTAGTAGTGGTCCAGGTCTAGAGCCCTTGGCTATAGGATTTTGAATGTATTTTGATGGCAAAGTGAAGTGGGCAAAGGTAGCAGGGTACCATTCCCACTGCAGCTGATAGTTGTCATTCATACAGACCACAGTGTAATGAGAGCCCTGGCCTTGCTGAAAAGTGACATAGTCAGGATTCCCCTGAGCAGTAGTCACCAAACTGAAAGATAGAATATGGACCATGTGGACAGCAGCATGAACAATTTCATAACCAACCACCTGGCTGATATTCTCTCATCATCCAACCAGCAGAAATTGTCATACTTCACTATCTTAGCTAACACAAGCTGCATCAATAGCCCAATAATAGCAAACCCCTTTCTACACCATCAGTACCAACCACAGCATCACCATCATCAACAGTTCCAACCTGATTCCAGTGACCACAGCCCTAAGACCTGGCACTTTCACCAGCATCATCCCCCTTTGTTCCAGACATACCATTCTTATCAACCACAGCATCAACAAAACTCCACCAATTCCTACCACCAAGGGCCACCACACACAGAGAGAGTATATGGTCAGGATTCACCTTGATGCTGCCCAGATAGACAGAAAGAGGAACTATAAAGAGGGACTATAGCTAGGCAGTGTTCTTTGGCCACACCCTCCCTCAGGGAGCCATGAACATCTGAGTTTAGTTTGCTTTTTTTGTTTTTTGTTTTTTTGTTTTTTTTTCTCTAGGTGTTTAAAGTAAATAATGGGGCTCAGGGTAGAACGTGTGCTTAGCATATGTGTAAGGCCCTGTGTTCTATCCCAAACACCAAAAATAAAAAAGGAAAGTGAACCTACGCCAAAAGCAGGAGGCAGCTCTGGAATTGTAGACCAGGCTAGGGTGCTCTCAGGGCACTCTCTTTTGGACTGAAGGCCAGGCTATGTGGGTTCTCTTCAATGCTTGCTGGTCTGCTTTTTTTTTTTTTTTTTTTTAAATTTCTGGAGACTCATGGAACTTCATGTAGAAACTGGCCTGGAACAAGAATCCAAGATCCTTCAAGATGCCCTGTGATGTTTCCTCTCCCCTCTCTAGGCCCTGGCTGCTTGGTGTCTGCAGAGAGTGGTCCGGGATAGGATGCCACTCAGCAAGGACCCAGAGTAGCAGGCTCATGTACATGTCCATGTGTCCCTGATATGATCTTTGCCCCTATGGTCAATGATAAATTTTCCTGGGGCCTCCATCCAGCTCCAACTTCTTTGTCTGCAATCTAGGGTTCATTTGGAACTATGGCTAGTGAGGGTTACAGGTAAGCTGTTCTGGTAGTGCATTAGAGCAAAGGGGATAGATAGGCAAAGCCAGCTTCTTCTTTGCTGGGGCTATTTTCATCACTTTTGTCTTGTTCAGCATGCTCTGTTTCCAGTGATCCTCTGGAAATGTGGGATGGGGCCTGGGAGGGACCCCATGTTCTATATCAAACTGTGCCTTTCCATACCTGCTTACACTCTGAGGAGGGCCCAAAAAGCCAATTCAGTAGACTTCAGGGCCTTCAGCTTCTGCTTTGAGGTGGCCACATGATGGGTATGGCTTTCAGGTGCAAGGTGGGGCTTTTTCTGTTTGTTTTGTTTTGTTTTGTTTTTGCAGAAGATGGGTAAGTGACTTCATAGAAGGGCCAAGGCCAACCATACTACAAGCCTGAAAACTAGGCCATACAAGGCCTCCTGTCTGACTTATAAGTCATGAAAGGTCTGGGAGGACATGGATAACACCTTTGCCCCTTCTGGATGGATCCCACACAATGATGGAGAATGTGATCTTCCCTCTGGAATAGTCATCCCACAACTTTCCCACTTCTCCAACTCTTATTTTTCTCCCTCCATTTCATATCTTTTTCTTCTCTCACTGGACGGAGAAGAGTAATTGGATGATATTTTGGTAAGCAGCTATGGCAACTTTGCATTCCTATTTGGGGCAGACAGAGGTCTCTAGTACCTTGCTACTTCAGAGTGGTCCATGGACCAGCAGCATCAGCATCATCAAGGAGCTTGCTAGAAATGTGGACTCAACTTCATCTCAGATGTATTTCAACTGGAAGCTGCTGTGTGATGCTTTCTCTGTTCGTTTTGTTTTGAGTCAGAGCAATTCTGTATAGCCCAGGTTGTCTCCAAATTCACTGTATAGCCCAGGCTGGCCTCAAACTCACAATCCTTCCACCTCAGTCCTCCAAGTGTTAGGGTTATAAGTATGTGCCACCAGCCTAGCTAGCTAGCTATGTGATGTTTTACAAGACAGGTAATGTCTCTAGACCTCAGATTCCTCAACTCTAAAATGAGACTCACAAGGCTAATGATCCAGGGAGGGTGAAAGGATAAAGGGAAACAATGGGGTAATACAAACACTATGGGTACACTTGGAAAAGGGAAGGACTGTGATTCTAATTATTTCCAGAAAAAAATAGGGACTTTAATCAGAGATAGATCCTTTCTTCCTCCATGAGATACTGGTTAAGATTTCAAATCAAAATGACCCTCAGTCATTTTGTCTAGATGGATAAGTTCTTAAGCAGTTGAAGTCTGTTTCCATTTCCTCATCTCATCCTCAAATAGAGTTGATAATACCTGTCAGAGAGCTACTATAAGGCATTAAGAATTTAATGTCAGGCACATAGTATGATGTCAGCAAATGAGTGGCATAGAGTGGGAGACTTATTCCCATTTACAAGAGTTCCATTTGTTTGGTCACTGTTGTTGTAAATACAAATACCAATAAAGGAGCAAAGAATGAGCCAGGTGTGGTGGTACATGTCCATAGTCCCAACTATCAGGAAAGCGTAAGAGAATCACAGTCCAAGCAGTAGAGATGGAGCCTGTTAAAAACAAAAACAAACAAAAATGGATGAGCATTTCTTTGCTTTCCTGTGATTTAAGTGTGTTTGTGTGTGTGTGTGTGTGTGTGTGTGTGTGTGTGTGTGTGTGTGTGCATGCACTTGTTGGGGGATTGTGCATATGGAGATTTATATGTGTCCATGTAGAGGCCAGAGGGCAACGTCAAATGTCTTCCTCAATTGCTCTCTACTTTAATTTTTTGAGACAGGGTCTCTCACTGAACCTGGAGACTAACAGGACAGCAAGTTCCAGAGATCCTCCTGTCTCAGCTTCCCTAATGCTGGAATTGCAGGCTACCACGCTTGTTCTTTTTATGTTTTTTGTGGGGGTGCTAGGAATCTGACCTCAGGTCCTCGTTTAACTAGCAACTACTTTACTGACTGAACCATTTCTCTAGTCTGGATTTAATTTTTATTCTTTGCCCCATTCACAGGGAACAGAATTCTAATACCATCAACCCAAGCTCTGACTGCTCTTGTCTTCCTAGAGCAGTTTTAGGGACAGTCTGGGCTTACAGAATACCCAGGAATTTTACTGGAAACATGAGGGCATCTGGTCTACCTCTGCTGTTATCGCTGGGTGCTCCTATCCCAGGAGTACTTGATCATGCTGGTCCATGCTGGCAAAGTAGCTACTTTTCTGCTTCCAGTTACAAGGTCTTAAAGATCTGCAGGCATTCAGAGCCATGTTCGTATGACTCTTGAATGTGTAGAAAACCACCTAGGGCACCCAGGCTACACAGTGGCATGAGGATCTCAGCTGTGTAGGGTCTGTCTGCCTGTCGTCCAACAAAGGTCCTGCCATTCCCCAAAGTAGTCCATGAAAAGGGGCACAAGTGTCTGCATCCTTGAACCTTCTCTCTCTACCACATTAACCCCTTCTGGTCCACATAGCCTTGGTCCAACTTTGGTGGTAGCTTTTGTCCATCTTCAGATGTACTGTCAGTGTCCTGCGTCCTTTGGAGCTTAAAGCCCAGGTTCTCATTGGCTCTAGAGCCTAGGAACTTCACACTCAAATATCTTATTTTGCCTCTTTCCTCTCTGTCTTTATTTTCTAGAGCATTCCTCCTCAGAGGTAATGCATGCCTCTGACCGAATATATAAGCAGGAAGAGCCTGGTTGATAAGTAAATGTACTTTTCCACTGCACTATAATTTGCCGAGAAAGAAAAACTGAGGGGTAAACATCTCTCCGGGATTGAGAATGTCTCTGACATTGCCAGATCCCTTCATGGTGTCTGATCATGCCCCCCAGGAGGACAGAGGAGCTCTTTCCTAGCACCTGGGGAATGTGCCATCCAACACACCTGGCTCCTGCTCCATGTGCTGAGCAGATGGTACTTCTGCCTACCTCCCTCCATGCAGAGAGCCTCACCAGGCCTGGGGCCCCCTTGACCTGTTGTCTTTTCTGATCCCGCCTCATCAGCACCCCTATTGAGCATGCTCCAGTGTGCACCAGCCAGGCCACCACCCCGCTGCTGCCCGCTTCTGCCCAGCTGCCTGCTGCTACCTCTCCCAATGCAGCCTCGCCATCCCTGGCCACAGCCACTGCTGCCCATGCTGCCATCGCCTCTGCTGCAGCCCCTGCCTCAAGCCCTGCGGACAGTCCAAGGTAACTGGCTCACAGGTGCCAGCCCTGACACTGGGAAAGGGAGGTAAGAAAGGCCCTACCCCTGCTGGGTCCAGGTAATTGCCAAGGCCGGTGCTGCTTGGTGTAGAGTGTGAAGGGGTAGTTGGAATGTATTTATTTCATGAGAGCGCACCAGCCATGGCTAAGGACAGAGACTAGTTATTGCCCTACCCCTCAAGGGAATATCTCTAGTGACAGGTAAAAGTCACACACACACACACACACACACACACACACACACACACACACGCACACACGTGATTAGATAAAAAGGGATAGCAAGCATAGTCCTTGTTCTTGGAACTCAGCTAAGGGAGAATACAATCATCCACATGGGCTGGAAATCAAGAGGAAATCAAAGAAGACTTCTTGGAGTTGGGAACATTGAGCCAGGCAGGTCAGATAGTTTAGCCACTAACTTGTCCACATTCTCCATCCTTTCTTCTCTTCATGGAGAAACATGCTAGCCCAGAGGTCCCGAATGTAGTGGCCTTTAAATCTCTGCCTTAATGCAGAGATTTACTATTTGAAACCTTGAGAAAGTGATGTAACCTCAGGACCTCAGTTTCTTCATCAGTTAAGATGTTTAAAGAAGCACCTGTATATATAGGGCCATGGTGGGAAAAAAGTATACACAAGACCTAGCATGCAAAAACAATACAATAAGCACTTTAAGTTCCTGTATCCCAGCCTGCATCACCGGGTATCCACTAAAGCAGAGGCCAAGGCAGGGGGCCTGAGGGGAGGAAGAAGGGGCAGACTGGATAGGTCACTCTGGAGTGGTTAGTTAGAGCACAGTGTGGCTGGCCCAGTTATCTTTCCAGGCTTCCTGGAGCTGGAAGTTTGGTGTTTGCAGCTAAGACCTAGCTTTCCCAGCCCCTGGGGAGGACCTGCCCCTCTGGGTCAGGGCACATAGGGCCATGGTGCAGCCGGAGAAAAAAGTGGCCTTCCTACCCGCAACCTTTCTCCAGTCCAACTCAACCTTTGGGGATGAGTCTGGCCTTGGCGTCCAGAGTGGTTCTATGACTGGGTTGAGCAAACTGCCTCCCCTCATCCCCTGCCAGACTCTCTTTTCAAGGGTTTTGCTACCTTCCAGAGAAGGAACATTGATAAGGGTAAGAAATGTTCCTGTTGTTGAGAAGGGAGGTCTCCCAATTTGGATGCTGGAGCCACTGAGCAGTCTAGCCCCAACTCTAACCCCCCCACACACACACTCCACCCCTCACTGAAGGGCAGACTCTAGCACTGGGCTTCAGGCCTTTATCCTGGACCTGCCAACCTGCTGCTGATAGCCTGAAACCCTCAAGATATCCTCATTGAGAGTGAAACCTTCCTTTTCATTGCCTTGCCAAGATAGCAAAGGGCTGCCCATCATGACATTGGGCTGCAGCAAGTAGGGTCAAAGGGTGCACTTTGAGCCCAGATACCTCCTCTCTGTATACATGGGCTTGTAAGGAGCTGGAGCTAGAGGAATCCATTGGAGGCAGATGTACACCCAGCCTTTCATCAGACGTCTTCATCTTCTGCTTCCTTTCCTCATGCCAATCCTTGACCTGTAGTTCCCAGGATGCTGGCAAAATAGCCTCCAGTAATGGGCAAGTCTGACCCTGACTGTAACCTTGATCTAATCTGTAACCTTGTCCAGTCACAGTGGAAGCTGGGTAGCCTTAAATACCATGTCTTCTCCATCAAAGCCCTATTCCTCTGGTTTTAGTCCAGAGATCTATCCAGAGAAGAGCAGGTAGAGCCAGGCAAGAAAGACAATGACCTTAATGTGATATAATAGTAAGGCAAAGATGCACAGCCTGCAGGTCTGGGATGCTGACTCTGAGAACCAGTTTACCTTTGTGTTGTCTGGAGTAGCATCCAGACTTTCCTGAATCCACTCAGGTCCTTGGTGGCAGGTTGTTATGCCAGAGCCAGTACTTCCAGAGTCCTAGTAAGAGGGCAATCCCTCATCCTACAACTCTGCCTAGCAGAACCAGTGGGCCATTTGGGGAACAGGTAGAAAGAGCATAGGCAGTCAACAACTGGGGACTCACTTTCTCTACTACCCCATCAAATGACCCATTTGTCTGGATATAGGCAAATGTACCCTTTAGGATATGCAACATGTAAGAAGAGAGCAGAGCCTGTTCAGAAGTGTATTCATTGGTTTTAAATAAAGAAAAGGATTTCACAAACAACCTCGATTGGGAAACACTGAATCAGGCAAGATTAAACAAGCTGCTGAACTCTGGGAGCTCTTGGTGCCTTCAGCTCTTCAAGAGAGAGGCCAAGTTCAGCATTTCCTGAGGGCAATGAACTAGAACACTTTTTCCCAGCTCTTCGCTCCCATGGTCCCTGGACCACATGTGAAAAGAGGCTGTTCTAGGACTCTTGATAGCTAAGCCACAGGGAGGAAGCCACAAGAATTCTCTAAGAAGTAGAGTGGGTTTGCTGGGGAGCTGCTGGGGGTCTCCTGGCTTCTTCCCAGGAGCATTGTTAGCACATTCTTGCTCAGACACCTGAGACTGCTACTCCCTCCAACAACACAAGGAGTGGGAAGAGGAGACCAGGTGGCCAGAGAGGTCCCTCTGCCTTGGTCCACAGTCTTACCACACTCTCTTCTATGAGGTGAGGCAATCTCTGTCCTTCTGTCTGACTGATCTTCCCTATCTCTCTCCAAAGGTGGCAGCACTAACCACAGAGAGTAGCTTTTTCCTCTCTAAGATTTCCGGAACTTCACAGGCTCTGGCAGCTCTCCAAGGGTATTTCTGTTATGTTCCCACCTGGAGATCAGACAGCAAACCTGCTATGGCTTTAGGTCTGAGAGTCCTGATAAATCATTCTTTTTAAAAAAATTTTATTTGTTATTATTATTTTATGTGTATGAGTGTATTATCTGTAGATATGTAAGTGCACCCGTGTGGTACAATGCCCACGAAGATCAGAAGTGCGTGTTGGATTCCCCTGGAACTGGAGTTACTGACTGTTGTTAGCTACCATATGGGTGCTGGGAATCAAACCCTGGTCCTCTGCAAGAGCAGCCAGTGCTTTTAACTGCTGAGCCATCTCTCCAGCCTTCCCCCCACCCCACGTCCCATGAAGTATTCTTGATATAACTCTTCCTCCTTGGTTCCAGGCCTCAGGCCTCTGCCCACGGCCCTGCAGCAGCCGCCTCTCCAGCATCCACTGCCCATACCAGCTACAGTGAGGGTCCAGTTGCCCCTGCACCCAAGCCCCGGGTTGTCACCACTGCCAGCATCCGGCCTTCTGTCTACCAGCCAGGTGAGAGGCAGAGTGGGAGGGAAGCAAGGGCTCAAGGGGTTGTCCCCAGCAGGGGAAGGGCTCAGCTCTCCTTCCCATAGTTGTAGGCTAGAATCCTATGGAGATGCATGGGAGGCAGGTGAGCAGTGCCAGACAGGGATGAGGTTTCTAGCTCTTAGGAAAGGGAATATTCTTGCCTGGAGTCTAGAGTCAAGGTGAGGGAAAGGGATGAGAGGGGGCAGAGATAAGCAGCTGTTTCTCCATGAATCTGGGTCTGCCTTAAGCTGGAAGAGAAGAAGCTATGAGAAAAATGCCCAGGGCTTTAGGTCAACTTACTGTGTCACAATGTGGGCAAGCTGTTCAACCTGTGAAGTGTGTGGTTTCCTCAGCTGACACTGGATAGATGGGGCACATGTGACAAAGCAATAGAGGGCCCACCATGAGCCAACAGAACACACTGGTTGTTATTCTATCTCTCTGTGTCCTTTCTCGTCAGTGCCCAGTGTTTTTCAGGGATTAGAGATTAACCCTATGTCTCCGACTTTCCTAGGCAAAATTGGTCTTTCATAGCCCAAAGGATAGATTTCATCCTCCCATGGCAGCCTTTGCTCCAAGAACCCAAGGGCTCTCTAGCAGATATTTTCCCAGGTTAGAGGAGGGCAACTTGTACCCCGGTGTATAGGCTGTGCTTGCTTATAGGAAGATTCTTGGCACTCAAGCCCTGAGTCTCCTCACCTTCCCCTCCTTTCTGTCGGATTCTGACCCTGAACTTTAGAAGGGCAGGGCTGTGGAAGATGTTCTTGGTATATACCTGACTTGGGCCTGTCATGAGGAGATACTCAGCAAAGGTGTAGAAAATGCAGGAAAGAATGGGGGTTGTAGGTGCTGGCTCCATGATAGAGCATATGCCTAGCATGTATGAAGCCTTGGGTTTAATCCCTAGCACCACACACACACACACACACACACACACACACACACACACACACACAAAGGCAGAAAGGAAGGGAGGGATAAAGGGAAGGGAGGAACACAACATAGTGTGACAGAGAGAGGCCATAAGCTTGCATTCTGTACTCTGACAGCTATGCACACACAGGCAATGGGTCCTAAGTGTTCCCATAGTGCTCCCTTGGTGCCATTGCATTGACTGATAAAATGGGATTTTTAAGTGGGCACATATTTCCCATCCAAATATTACCCCTTCAGCATAGTTAATCTTCATTTTAGCAAGCAATGATGATTTTTGCATGTATAGTTATAATACAATGCTTCTCCAAAAAAATAATATACACGTATAATAGAATTTTTGTTTGTTTGTAGACAGGGTCTCATGTAGCCCAGGCTGGTTCCTGATCCCTCTACTCTGACCTCCCAAGTATTGGAATTATAAGTGTGTGTCACCGCTCCCAGTTTTTTAAAAAATATTTTATTTTTATTTTCTGTGTATGAGTGAATTGCTTTCATGTGTGTAAGTGCACCTGTGTCGTACAATGGCCACAGACGTCAGAAGAGGGTGTCAGATCCCTGTAACTGGAGTTACAGACAGTTGTTAGCTGCCATGTGGGTGCTGGAAATCAAACAAAGGCCCTCTGCAAGAGCAGCCAGTGCTCTAAACCACTAAGCCATCTCTCTAGACCCCTAGTTTTGAACAGATTTTTTTGTTTTGTTGTTTTTTTGTTGTTGTTTGTTTTTTGTTTTTGTTTTTGTTTTTTTGAGACAGGATCTTTCTGTACTCCAGCTGGCCTGGAATATAGACCAGGCTGGCCTTAATCTCACAGAGATCCACCTGCCTCTGCCTCTTAAGTGCTGGGACTAAAAGTATGCATCACCATAACCGGCTTTTTAAATAGACATTTTAAAGAGCAGTTTTCAGTTCACAGCAAAATTGAGTGACCAGTGTCATTTCCCAACTACTTCTTGTCCCTCAACCCCGTTGACAGACCCCACTTTTTAGTGTCCCCTACCAGATACACATACCATGTGGTAAACTGATGCAGGGAGGCAGTTACAGACTTATTTGGGAAAGAGATGGGTCATTATAAAGGATATGGAAGAGGGACAGAGAATGCCTTCATTGTGTCCTATATGAGTGAACTGGCCAAGCAGCCACGGAAGTAAAGAACAGCACATATAGGGGCTGGAGAGATGGCTCAGGGGTTAAGAGCACTAACTGCTCTTGCAGAGGACCCAGGTTTGATTCCCAGCACCTACATTGTGGCTAGCAACTGTCTGTAACTGCAGTTCCAGGGAAATCTGACACCCCCTCTGACCTCCGAGGGCATTGCATGGCATGGGTGCACTTACACACATGCAGGCAACACACTCATACACATAAAATAAAAATAAAATATTTTTTTTAAAAAAAGAACAGCACATATAAAGTTTAGAGTCCATAAGTTACAAGCAAGAATCTAGGGGTTCTTCTCTGAGGCTGGAGAGTGAAGGAGGTAAGAAAAGGTCAGGAAGGACCTTGCTTAGGGGAGTTTCTATTTGACCAGTGGCACAAAGGCAACAGAATCAGTGCTCTGCCTTATAAAGTTCACTCTAACAGCAGAGTTGAGTGTGGACTGGAAGAATTTTAGCATGGGACACCTAGGCTGCCGCGGTAGGCAAATGACCTCATGTCTCAAGCCTGAACTTTCTCATTTGAGTGTGACAGAGGCCTATGTACCCTTTATGTCCAGGAGATGAAATGAGGTCCCTACTTTGATGTCTAGCACACCAGGAGAGGGGTGGAGGTGCCATTCTCTGTTCCTTCAAGGCCAGAAAGTTCCGCGGTCAAAACTCCACAGGCTAAAATGGTATTTTGGAAGCGGATCAGTACAAATTTCTGATGTAGGAGACAGAATGGCCATCCCTGCGCAGATGGGGAACAAAGGAAGGAGCTTGGAGAGAGGATTGGAGAAGTGTAAGGTGCAGGTGAAGACTTGCACCTGCACAAGGAGGTCCTCCTGTCCAGTCCCTTCCAGCATCTTCCCCAGCCTGTCCTCTGCAGGTCCGCCAGGGGGCGGCCCAGTTTTCCAGCAACTTCCCGGGCTGGGGTCCAGGCGAGAGAGACGTGCCGGAGCCTCAGGCCTCCGCGCGGTTCCCAGGCGGTGCAGACGTTAACTCATTCCTGCCTGGAGCGGAGGCGCGGCCTGCCTCCACCCTCCCTTCCCGGGGAGGCCCGGCTGCCCACCGGCTGCGGGGGCGGCTGGCAGGCGGCCAGGCCGGCGTGGAGTACGGGCCGCGTCCGGCTGGGCTCTGGGTTCCGGGACCCGGAGCGGCGGAGTACACGACGCCGGCATGCAAGCATTCAGGCCCGGTTGTAGCTCCCCGCCGGCCCGGGCAGGGCGGCGTTCGCGGTCTCGATCTTATCGCTGGCGCCAGGGCCGGGCGTCCGTTCCCCAGAACACCTGGGGCCCCCGCCAGGCGGTGGGCGGAGGGGACCGCAGGCCCCGGGAAGGCCACGTCGGCCCGCGGCCCGGGCGGGGACCCGGGTGCTCGCGGAGAGCCGGGCCCGTCCCGCAGTGACTCAGATCACCTTGTTTAATTACACAGTCCCGAGGCCGACGAGTGCGATAGGGGCCTTTTGAACTTGCCAATTAGAGATGAAATATCACCTTCTAATTTGGACCGGCTTAATTCCGTCACGCAGAAATAGCAACAGCCCCGGGGCTCTGAGATGGGATATCAAGTCTCTCTCGGCATTCGGCATTCGAGAGGAGAAGACTAAAGGACGCAGGGAAACAGTGAAGCAGCCACAGCTCCCACCATCCACTGGCCTCTTCCCCAGGGAGCTGACAGGTCGGGCCACTAGAGGGGAAAGGCCTCTTCTGGCAGTCTATAGCTCCCGAGGGCAAGGAAGCAGCTAAGTCCTGCTCCAGATTCCAGCCGGCCTTGACTTGGAAGAGTTTGGAAAATAGAGGTGGTTCAGCGAGTCACAAGGCCTTGAAGGGAGGAAGGGAATGTCTACAGTTAAGAGTGGTTGGAAGGAGAGGCCGTAGGGTGGGCAAGGGTCCAGTTTACTTGAAGGGGCATGCTGAAGCCTATTTTTCCATCGAAGTAATGTTTATGTAGGGATCTGGAGCTGGATAGGGTGCCATGGTGCAGCTAGGGAGCTTACTAGCCGGCCACCCTAGAGTGGCCACTTAAGCTCTGCAAGCCCCAGTTCCTCACCTGTAAAATTAACTTGCAAGTGCTCTGTGCCTCATTGTGGATTGTTGTGTGAAATCCTGCACATCAGCATGCAAACCAGCAGTACATGGCAGCCACTCTTTCAATCAGGGAAGCCATCCAAGAGAAAAAAACTTTCTAGTAGTCACATTTTTTAAAAGTAAAAGCAGATGAAATTTAAATATATTTTATTTTATTTAGCTCAATATACTACTTTTTTTTTTTTTTTTTTTTTTTTTTTTTTTTTTTTTTTGGTCTTTTTGAGACAGGGTCTCCCTGTAGCCCCAGCTGTCTTGGAACTCACTATGTAGACTAGGCTGGCCTTGAACTCAGAGATCCACCTGCCTCTGCTTCCCGAGTGCTGGGATTAAAGGCATGTACCACCATGCCCAGCTTCAATATACTATCTTTTAAGATTTGTTTTTGTTTTTATTTTTAATTATATATGTGCGTGTGTGTCTATGTGGTTATGTGCATGGGGACTTTAGGTGCCTGCCTAGGCTAGAAGATGGTGTGGGATCCCCTGGAGCTGGAACTACAGGCAGTTGTAAGCTGCCCAAAGTGGGTGCTGGGAACTGAACTCTGGGAACCACTGAGATATCTCTCCAGCCCCATTTTAGTGTATTAAAAATATTTCAGGCTGGGCATGGTCTTTTTGAGACAGGGTCTCCCTGTAACCTCAGCTGTCCTGGAACTCACTATATAGACCAGGCTGAGGCTGGCCTTGAAGTCACAGAGATCTGCCTGCCTCTGCCTCCCGAGTGCTGGGATTAAAGGTGTGTGACATCACATCACACCCAGCTTAAAGTGACTTCTTAATGACTTTGTGAGCCATTGGAAATTGAATTTGTGTTCTCTACAGAGGTAGCTGAGGGTTTAGGAAGACTTTAGAGATTCATTGTCACTTAGTATCAGCCTTCATGCCCTCAAGTGTAAAAAGGGAATATGTAGAAACTGACTCAGATGACCTGCTATGTACCTCACCCACACTGTAAATAGGAGGAAGATTTCAGATGGAGGAGTTCCTGCCTTTGGGAGCTAGCATCCCTCCCAGGATGGCTGTGGGGCAGAACTATGAAGTTTTACGCCTTTATATTCCATCAGAGGCACAGCCCTACCCATCCTCTGACAAAGAGATCCATAGCTCCTTTACATTTCCCAGATCTGAAGGGCCAGTCATCTGGGACTAGAAGGTGTAGAGTTAGAACAGTGAGCCAGAGGCCACCCGAGATGGCTCAGGATAAGAGGTGGGAAATCAGCACTAGAGACAGGGCCATGGTCTTGAGCTCAGCTGGAGTCCAAGGAGGACTGCTTCAACACAGTGCATCCCGCCCAGAATGGGCAGGGAGGCTGCCCTGACATACTCTTTAGGGGGTAGGACAAGACTCTTCCAAGTGGAATAGACCGGGAGCCCAGGTGAGGCTTCTGAATCACCCTTGCTGTAGTAAGAGGCCAGCTGGACCATGTGCTCAGGACACACAGCTAGATTTGCCCAGCTATCTCATGGGGGGGGGGTCAGTGCAGGGGGCAGCAAAAACTTGGGTTCTGAGGCCCTGACAGTTTCTCTACTCTCGGTGAAGGCAAGAAGAGGTTACAATGGAAGCACAGTGCATTCTCTTCCCTGTGCTCAGACTGGTAATCTCTAGAGTGTTATACATACTCTGTTAGAACCAAAGTAATGCAGGGGAGCAGGGGGATCTTGCAGGAGCAGCCAGAGACCAAATGAGCAGCTAGACCTGATCTGCATCATGCTAGTACCTCTGTCTAGGTTTACTGAGTGACTGCTAACAGATAGGTGAGGACCCTCAAATCAACCCAGAACTCCGGGGCTGGAGAAATGATTCAGTGGTTAAGAGCACTTACTGCTTTTCCAGAGGACACAAGTTTGGTTTTCAGCACCCATGTTGGTGGCTCATAGCTGGCTATTAACTCCACCTTTCAGGGGTCTGAGGCACTTTGGCCTCCTCAGGGACTCACATACATGTCACACACACACACACACACACAAATTTAAAAAAAAAAACTAATATTTTAAAGAAGACAGAATTCCCCCAGCACAAAGCTGGTGTAGCAAATGTGCTGGTTGGGATGTTCTGTGGTCAGGTCACCAGCCAGCGCACCAATGAACACACCCTCTAGTCCATGTTGAGTTGACCCACTCTCAGCCGCTTCCTGGTCCAGACACCCCATACCCCTTCTCCCCATCTTCTACAGGACCTAGCCAGTCAAGGCCTGGCAGAGCCCCACCCAGCATAGCTGTAAACATTTATAGCCACATCCCTTGCCCAGGTCTGTGCAGCTCCCCAGGGCTCTGATGTTGCCCTTACTTTATTTCCCTGGGCTCCTACTCAGAAATGAAATCTGGTCCATAAGTTCAGGAGTACTGGACTGGGGCTGTAGCTCAGTGGTAGGGCACTTTCCTATCCTGATTTCATCCATAACACATGTGTGTGAGCTTGTATCCAGAAATGCCTCTCCTTTAAACAGTGGAATTATCGTCTTTTATTATTCTATGACTGGTGTTGGGGGAAGAGGGAGAATGAATTCTTAACACATACTCTTTGGTTGTTTTTGGCTTGCAGTGCCTGTGTCTACCTACAGCCCATCCCCAGGGCCCAATTACAGTCCAAGTCCCTATACTCCCTCACCTGCTCCTGCCTATACTCCCTCTCCTGCACCCACCTACACCCCCTCCCCTGCTCCCACCTACTCCCCTTCCCCTGCACCAGCTTATACTCCCTCACCGGCCCCAAACTATAACCCTTCACCCTCCGGGACCTACAGCGGGGGCCCCTCAGAGTCTACCAGCCGTCCTCCCTGGGCAACTGATGACAGCTTCTCTCAGAAGTTTGCTCCTGGCAAGAACACCACCTCCATCAGCAAGCAAACCCTGCCCCGAGGGGCCCCAGCCTATACCTCAACAGGTCCTCAGATGACCCCTCTTGCCAGGGGCACTGTCCAAAGAGCTGAGCGCTTCCCAGCTAGTAGCCGGACTCCACTTTGCGGCCACTGCAACAATGTCATCAGGTACAGGCTTCGGTATTGGAGTGGTGGGCACGGTGCTTGTTCAGTCTGAGTCCTGCATGGGAGATAGGAGGACAGATGGAGGGAAAAGGCCTGCCATAGGTCCCTTCGACTCTCCATCTGTCTCTTCCTCTGTAAGCTTTAGCTTCTATACCTATGTGACACCCACGTCCCTGGGGACTTGGGAGGATTCCATGAGGTAAGTGGGTGAAGCTCCCAGCTTGGTGCCTGGTGTCAGGAGCTCCCCCTTGGGCTAAGGCTGGGTTCTGAGAATCGTCAGCCTTGTTGTCAGTAGGTTTATTGGGCATATCCAAGCTGGCAGACAGTATGGGTTTTGACCCAGCTTTCCTTTAGAGCTGCTTCTGGTTCTTTCCACAGACAGACTTATGCTTCTCAGGGCATTTCACTGAACTGAAACAAGCCATTTCACTTAGAAGCCGGGGTCTCTGATGATGCTTGCTAAAATTGCAGTATGCTTGTATATATGTGTGGTATGAGTTTACATGTATGAAACATACTCCAAAAACAAGCAAAGGCTGGATGTGATGGTGCATGCCTTTAATCTCAGCACTTGAATGGCAGAGGCAGGCAGATCTCTGAATTTGAGGCCAGCCTGGTCTACATAGCTTGTTCCACGCTAGACAGAGATATATAGTGAGACCTTGTTTCAAAAACAACACAGAGAGATGGCTCAGTGAATAAAGATGCTTATCACTGAGACTGATGGCCTGAATTCAATCCCTGGGACCCACATGGTGAAAGGAGTGAACCAACTCCTACAAGTTGTCCTCTGAGCTACACACACACACACACACACACACACACACACACATTTTTTTAAATGTAATAAACTTCAAAACAGCAACAAAAATGCAGAGAAGAATTAAAGAATACAGAACTGAAAAAAAATAGAGCATGAAGAATTTTTTCCATAATTCCAGTGTTCTGACTACTAATCTGGAACTAGACCATCAGATTTGTATCTTGGGTCTACCACTTCCTGGCCCTATGACTTTGAATGAGTTACTTGACCTCCCTGTGCCTTGGTTTTCTTCCCTGAGAATGGGCCTCATTAATAGTTCCCTTTTCATAGGATTGGTATGAGGATTAAATATGTTAACAAATGTAAAATTATTCTAGAACAGTGCGCAGCACACCATTATTATTGTTCTCATAATCACCTGTGATCAACTCAGTTCTGTCTGGTTCTAAATTCTGGGGCTCATTATTGTGTACTATTGTATGTTGGTCTCTGCCTCAACAGGGGCCCTTTTCTGGTAGCTATGGGCCGCTCCTGGCACCCAGAAGAGTTCAATTGTGCCTACTGCAAGACCTCCCTAGCAGATATGTGCTTCGTGGAGGAGCAGAACAATGTTTACTGCGAGCGGTGCTATGAGCAGTTCTTTGCCCCACTCTGTGCCAAATGCAACACCAAAATCATGGGGGTAAGTGGGCAACATCCCTCTCCTCCGATCCTTGCTTTTTCCTCAACCTGACTGACTTCATCCCTTCCCCTAAAATGGTGGGGTTCCATTAGGAAGTCAAAAATTTGCTAATAACACAGAAAGCAACCCCATTTCTATCTTAGAAAGGAATCGGTTTGTACTAGTGAACTAGGGAGCAAATGAACTTGGGTAAGAGATGATTATCTACATTTACTGTGGGGCTCTGCTAAGTAAGTTGTTGCCTCATAACCTGACCTTACTACTCATCTATTTGTGGCCTTGCCTTTCAAGCCTTTTTGATAAAGTGCCAATATAATAATAATAATAATAATAATAATAATAAGCAGGCTCTCCCTCTTCTACCTTCCCTTGGCTTGCCCAGGACTTACTTCCTGAGCCCTCCTGCCCTGTTCCCTAGGCTACCTGTCAGTGTTCAGGCCTGGCAGAGAAGTCAAGGTTGGCTCTCTTAAATTTTCTGTCCTGAGCACACTTTTTCCCCCAGGAAGTGATGCACGCCCTGCGACAGACATGGCACACTACCTGCTTCGTCTGTGCAGCCTGCAAGAAACCTTTTGGAAACAGCCTCTTCCACATGGAAGACGGAGAGCCATACTGTGAGAAAGGTAGGTGTGTGGGCTATGATGCAGATGCAGTGTTGTGTGATGCCATGCTGTAAGGCCCTGTACCTATGTTCCAGGAATGGTGCCCGGCAGGCATAGAGAACTGAGTCCTGCTTAAGTCTACTCATATCCTACCATCAGGAGACCTTTACTTCTGGAAGAGAAGGTTTTTGTGTTTTGTTTCATTTTCAGCACTGAAATCAAAGCCAGGGCCTCACACATTAGGCAAGTGCTCTGTACCATTAAGCTACATCCACAGCCTCTGTTTTTAATGGCTGAATCATGTTATTATCCAAAGGAAGTTAGCTGAACTATTTTCCCTGCTCATTTAATTTAAGCTTTGTGAAGAAAGGAGTCAGATTCTACAACTTTTAAAAAATATTTTATTTTTATTATTTTAATTTTATTTTATGTGTATGAGTGTTTTGCCTGCATGTACCTAAGTGCACCCATGTCATGCATTGCCCGTGGAGGTCAGAAGAGGGGGTTGAATCCCCTGGAATTGGAGTTACAGATGGTTGTTAGCCACCATCTGGGTGCTGGGAATCAAACCTGGTCCTCTGCAAAAGCAGCCAGTGCTTTTAACCACTGAGCCATCTCTCCAGCCCCTACAACTTATTTTATACAGCAGTTTCTGCTCCCTTCCATATATCAACTATATGAGTCACAAGTTGGTTTCCTAACTGCTTTTCAGGTTATGTTGACCCAGAAACCCAGATCTAGTCTGAAAAAGACCTTGGCCTGAACTCCATCCCGGGTTCTGTTCCTGGTTCCACCCTGAACTTGCTTTGTAACCCTGAGCGAAGTTGCTAAAACTTCTCTGAGCCTCATCTGTAGACACCTGCCTGAGCATCCTTCCTCCCTGCCTGCAGTGATTTTCAGCCTGTGGTGTTCCTTCACATTTTTATAATCTCTCTGTACCCCAGAATGTAATATGTGGACCTAAAATGTGGGAGGTTGTGGTAAATTCAGGAGGTGAAGCACTTTATAGGATAGCCAGGAGTCCTGGCTAACTGAACTTTCCCTTTCCCTCCCTCCTTCACAGCCTGATTCTTTCAGAAAGGATTTTGAGGCAGAGTCCAAAAAAGGGAACACAGACATGAAAGTTGTTAAGATATCAGCACCAGAAAATCGGAAGAGGGAAAACAAGTGTATTGATTATGAAGAATAAACAGTTATGGCTGATTTGAGAACAAAAAGGGCAACACAGTGGACTTTGAAATCAAAAAGAAAACCTCATTCCATTCCTCCATTTCTCACGGGAAAAAGCAAACCTTTTCTTCTTGTCAGTAAATTTTAAAGGAAATTTCTTGGGTGCTTATACCAAGGAATTCTTTTTCCAACTCCAAAGTGAAGTGAATGATTTTAAACAGTCACCCTGTGTCTTAGTCTCCATCTCTGTAAAGGGGAGATGATAACAACTGTCTTTTCCTCTCTTACGAGCATCTGGTGTTGATTAATAAGAAAATTGCTCTTGGTGGGGTGCGGTGGTTCATGCCTTTACTTCCAGCACTCAGAAGACAGAGGGGGGTGGATCTCTGTTATTTCAAGGCCAGCCTTGTCTACATAGTGAGGCCCTGTCTCAAAAAAGAAAAAAAAATGCTTTTATGATTAAATGGCCTGCTATTATCCATCAAGTAACAGCATTATAATATTGGTATAATTTGTGATAAAACACAATTTGTGTCTGAGGCTTATGAAAGAATGATAGAATTCCAAGCTGAGTCTGGTATCACAGAACTGTAACCCCAGCTACTTGATAGACTGGGACAGGAGGACTTCAAGTTCAAGGTCAATTTGGGCTATAGGGTGAGTTCAAGGCCATCCTGAGGAACTTAGTGAGACAATGTTAAAAAAATATAAAGGACTGGGGACATAGCTCAGTGTTGGAGTACTCATTTATCATGAACAAGGTCCTAGGCTCGAATCCCACTACCACACACCCACGGAAAAAGAGGTAGATTTCTATTATCGCCACTGCCCCCTCCATTGCTAACCTCACCACCCCCATCACCTCCTGCCAATTCTATAAAATGACATTTTGTGTAAAAAGGCCCAGCAAGAAGGGAATGGTCTAGTATCAAAGAAAGGCAATGAGGAGGCAGATTTCCTTTGGATGTAGGCACCTGGAGAGCTCTGGCCTTGAAAGATGGGCTAGTCCCAGGCTGTGTGACTGTAGGAAGGTACTCAACTCTTCTGAGTTATTGTTTCCTCATACTTCCTTCAGAGGCTATGTAAGGATTAGCCAGGATGATTTATAAAAAGCTCCTAGCAAAATACCTGCCTATGGTATGTGGGCAACAGGAGAGGTCTTTGAAATGACTCCAGAAGATCTAAATCTACAAAAGTACAATTTAAAATCTGCTTCATGGGATGGGGATGTGGCTCAGTGGTAGAGTGTTTGCCTAACATGCTCCAGACCTTGGGTTCAATCTCTGGCACCAGGAAAGTCAAAAAATTTAAAAACCTACTTGCTTGAGCATTGAGATGTTAAAGCAGGGCCATAACACAATCTAATTTTTATTTTAGAAAGAGCACTAGAAATTTAATATGTTCACTGAGTGTAATAGTAAATGATAGTTTTACAAACAAGGTAAAGAAAGAAAGGGCTAGGTGATCCAACAGCTAAATAAAGCCAAGCCTAGTTGGTTAGCCTGCCCTAGAATTGACAAACTGTACCAGAGTTGTTGCTGGAATTCAGTGTTAGAGTGTTTGTTAGCATACTAGAGGCTCTAGGCTTAATCCTCAGGACTGAAAAAAAAAAATCAAATATACTGGAGTCAATCAGTATCATACCATGTGACATTGTACTTGGTTCTGACCTTTTCAATGTTTTTTTGCACTGTAGTAAAAACATATAAAAGTTACTGTCTTACCCATTTTAAATATATAGTTCAGTAAGTATAAGCACAATGTTACACAATCAATCTCTACAAGTTTTTCATCTTGCAAATGTAAGACTGTATACCCATTAAGCAGCTCCTCCTTCCTCTTCTTCTCAGCCCCTAGTAACCCCCATTACAGTTTCCGTTTCTATGAATTTTACTATTCTAGAACCTCATAGAAACAAAATCATGCAGTGTTTGGTTTTTGTGGCTGGCTTATTTCACTAAGCCTGATGTCCTTAAGGTTCATCTATGTTGCAGTATGTGTCAAAGCTTTCCTCCTTTTAAAGGCTAAGAGTCCCCTGAACACATCAACCACATTCTGCTCATTCATCTACATCAATGGACGCTTGTGCTACTTCTGTCTCTTGGCTGTCATGAGTATAACTGCTGTGAACATGAACATGTAAATATCTCTTTTAAAACCTGCTTTAGGGCTGGAGAGATGGCTCAGTGGTTAAGAACACTGGCTGTTCTTGCAGAAGACTGGGGTTCGAATCCCAGCACCCACATGGCAGCTAACAACTGTCCGTAACTCCAGTTCCAGGGGTTCCGACAACCTCTTCTGTCCTCCACAGGCATTGCAAGACATGGGTGCACTTACCTACATGCAGGCAATACACATGAAATAATAAAAACAAACAAACAAACAAAAAAACTGCTTTAAATTTTGGAGCATCCTGAAGTAGGACTGCTGGATCATATGGAAATTCTATTTTTTTAAAGATTTATTTTATTTGTATGTATGTATGTATGTATACATGTGTGTACGTATGTATATATGTATGTACTTGTATGCTGCCGTCTGTGCAAGCCAGAAGAGTGTCAGATCCCCTGGAGCTAGAGTAGGTAGTTGTGAGTTGCCTGACATGGGTGCTGGGAACCAAACTCTGGAAAAGCAGGACGTGCTCTTAACCACTAACCCATCTCTCCAGCCTGTGTTTTTTTGTTTTTGAGATGGGGTCTTGTGATGTAGCCTAACCTGGAACTTGATATATAAACTAGGATGGCCTCAAATCTGCAACTAATCCTCCTTCCTCTGCCTCCCCTAGTGCTTAGATTACAGGGGTAAGCCACCATATCTGGTTTGATTTTTTTTTAATTGCTGGGGATTGAATCCAGGGCCTCATACATTCCAGACATGTACTCTACCACTGAACTACATCTCTAGCCGTATTTTCAAGTCCTCAGACATCTTAATACTGTTTTCCATAGTGGCTGCAAAATTTTACAGGCCCACCAACAGGAAACAAGGGACTCAATTACTCTACATACTCACCAACACTTGACATTTTCTTTTTTTATTATTTAGTAGTCATTCTAATGGTTTGAAGTAATATCTTGTGTTAGCTTGTCATCATTTTTATCAACAGCTTGGAAAAAAACACAGAAAGGTGTCCTGTCAAACCTGCAGATTGAACCAGAGTGCTAGGGTCTAGACTCCAAAACTAGATGGCTGCAAAGATGAGTTGATATTTTATCAAAGATTCAAGTAAGATTGATGAGAAGGCCAACTCTCACACTTGAACTTGTACTGAGCAGTTTTCAACCCTGGCAGGGTGTGATGATCACCTAGGAAGCTTTAAAAACTAGAGAGAAGATGCCAGGTGTGGTGGCACATGCCTTTAATCCCAGCACTTGGGAGGCAGAGGCAGGCAGATCTCTGTGAGTTCAAGGCCAGCCTGGTCTACATAGCAAGTTCCAGGCATTTGGGGCTACCGGGAGACCCTGTCTCAAAAAGACCAAAAAAAAAAAAAAAAAAAAAAAAAAAAAAAAGAGAGAAGATAAATTCCCTGGCCTACCCTAGACCTACAGAGGCAGAACCTATGGGATGATAAGCCTGATAGCAGTTGGGTTTGAGAAGCAGAATTGTTTCTCATAGTATGGGCACAGGAACCGTAACATCTGCATCACATGAGAACTTACTAGATCTTGGGGCTGGAGAGATGGCTCAGTGGGTAAAGGTGCTTGCCACCAAGCCAGAGGACTGAGTTCAATCCCTGGGACCCATGTGGTGGAAGCAGAGAACCAATATCCATTGGTTGTTGTCTGGTTTCTAAACATGCAATGTGGCATGCATACACACACACACACACACACACACACACACACACACAC
>NW_008360308.1:2406622-2420049 GCF_000622305.1 Nannospalax galili
AAAGAAAGAAAGAAAGAAAGAAAGAAAGAAAGAAAGAAAGAATTGATCTTTGGGCCCAACCCTAGACCTGTGAATCAGAAACTCCAGGTGTGGAATTCAGTGATCCGTTTAACAAACCCTCCATGTAACTCTAATGTTTGAGGACTATTGCTTTAAAAAAGTACTAAGCCCTTGTTCAACACAGAGCATCTGTGATTTGATGTTTGAAAATCCTTTAACAAATGCAATAAAATCCATTAAATGCAAGGAAATTAATTCAACCTGGGACATAAGTGAATTGCTCAAAGAAAATAATGAAGACCTAAAGAGGGAAATAAAAGGAGGAGGAGCTAAATTAGATTTGGCATGGGAATGGCCCATACATGCAGCCTTAATTAAGAACCAAAAATGTCCTCCAATTTTAGTATATGTGCTGCAGAGGTGAGCACAGAATTAGTGATAGTTTCATTTGGTAGACTAAATGAGGAAGAATGCCAATGTTAAAAAAATAGTATGGGGGCTTCAGAGATGGCTCGGTAGTTAAGAGCACTGGCTGCTCTTGCAGAGGACCCAGGTTTGATTCCTAGCACCCTAATTGTAGCTGACAACTGTCCTAACTCCAGTTCCAGGGATCCCAATGCTCTCTTCTGACCTCCTCAGGCATTGCATAACCCCGGTGTACTTACATACATGCAGGCAATACACTCATACAAATAAAATAAGTTTTGCTTGTTTGTTTTGCTACAGGGTCTCCCTGTGGCCCTAGTTGGCCTGTAACGTGTTCTGTAGACCAGGTTGGCTTCCATCTCACAGAGATTTGCCTGCTTCTGCTTCCTGAGTGCTGGGATTAAAGCTGTGTTCCACCATACTCGACCTAAACATAAATCTTTTAAAATTAAAATTAAAATTAAAATAAAATAAAATAAAATAGAAAAATCAAACAGTAAGCAAGACTAAAAATTCCAGAAGTAGATTCAATTGTTTTAAGGACATAATTTGTGTAAAACTAATAGGGAAAGGAATTACTATTTCATACAACTAGTTGAACTATTTGTTTTCTGTTCATCTTTTATTCATAGAATATATACTGAATATGTACTCTATGTCAGTCCCTGTAGAGTCTCTATCCTCAAAAACCTTAAGCAGAGCTGGACACAGTGGCTCAGTGGGTAAAGGATCTTGCCATGAAAACCTGGCCGCCTGTTTCATTCCTGGAGCCTACAAAAAGATAGAAGGAGATAATCAACTCACAAACTTATCCTTTGATCTACACACACACACACACACACACACACACACACACACACACACACATGCCATGGCACATGAACCTGTACTCATACATCATACACATACATACACATAATCATAATCACAATAGAAAACTTTAAAAAATATTAAACAGGCCAGGCGTGGTGGCGCATGCCTTTAATCCCAGCACTTGGGAGGCAGAGGCAGGCAGATCTTTGTGAGTTCGAGGCCAGCCTGGTCTACATAGTGAGTTCCAGGACAGCTGGGGGCTACAGGGAGACCCTGTTTCAAAAAGACAAAAAAAAAAAATTAAACAAACCCATCATCATATGGTGTATTAGCATATACATGGAAACTCAAGAATGATGGATGAATGGATGGGTTTTCTTCCCTCTTTTAACCATTTATGGAAACCTCCAAAATAAGAGCCATAAGTTTTTAATGTTTATGTCAAATACTTCATGTATTAATCTAGCACCACAGTAACACCATGAGTTTGGCACTGTTATTATCTGTATTATATAGATGGGAAGTTTGTGACCATGAGAAGCAGCCCCAGGTTTCAAGAATTCCTTAGTGGAGCTGGGATTTGAACCAGCTCTTTCTTTCCTCAGATTCCATGTTTGTAACCCCTGATGGTGCACTGCTTCTCAGTGTGTGGCCTTAGAACAGACATTCTGTCCACAAGGACACAACAGAAAACCACTGCAGGAAAAAGCCAATTATGGCAGAGCTGTAGAGACAAGTACATTGGGGGGAGGTGGGGAAGTGAAGTCTTCAAAGGGGTTTGAACTTTTCTAGAAAAATCTAGAAATTTTCTACAGTAAGCTAGACTTGCCTCCCATGGTATACAGAGATGGCAGCTCCTCTAAGAAAGAAACACAGGACTGGATAATACCTCAGGTATGGGGACTCTGTCTGGGCCCTTTACTTCAAGTCTCAGTTTCCTCCTCCACAAAACAAGACAAAAATGAAAATAAGAAAGCAATCACAGGTCAATCTCTGAGAGACGTGATTAGATCCATTCATTCATTAATTGATTCATTTATTTACCACACCTGTGGTAAATTTATGCTTTACTGGTTCAGTCGCTGTGTATATATTGAGTACTGTCTGCCTTCTGGACATTATGTTGGAAGTGCAAAGAGAAGGAAGGCACGATTCTTGATGTTGAGACTCTTGCAAGTAATGCCATCTGTCTTGGTCCTTCTTGTGCTAATATGTCTAAGATTGGTTCATTTATAATAAACAGAAATATATTTGGCTTATGTTTCAAAAGCCTGGGGAGTCTAAGATAAAGAGGCCACATCTGTTGAGGGCCTTCTTACATCATTCCATATGGAAGTTGGAGTAGCTAAAGAGAGAGACACGGAAAGGGCAAGAGAGGGCTGAGCATATGTTTATAAGACATCTACTCCTGCCATAATGAACCACTCCCTCAATAATAGCATTACTTCATTCAAGAAACAGAGGCCTTATGACCTAAAAACCCCCATTAGGCTCTACCTCCCTACACTGGACTGAAGATTATGCTCCAAACACATGAACTCTGAGGAAAGGGTCAAACCACAGCACTATCTCTGTGAAAGTGTTTAGTAAACGTCAAAGCACTATAAATAGCATTTTTGTAGCATTATCTCCCTCACTGGGGAGAGGAGAAGGAAGAGTGATCCTAGTCAAGTAGCTCAAATGCTGTTTATAGAAGCAAAAATTTGTTGTCAACATGAATGCCCAATGACAGAAGAATGGTCAAGCAAGCACCACTCTATGACTCCTAAAAATCTTAAAGATGGCCTGGAGAAGTGGCTCATTGGTCAAGAATGTTTACTGCTCTTGCAGAGGACCCAAGTTTGCTTCCCAACGCCCATGTCTAGTGGCTCACCTCTACCTGTAACTCCAGCTCCAGGGGATCCAGTGCCCTCTTCTGGCCTCCATAGGCCCCTGTGCACCAACTCACACACAGACACATACGTGTACACATAATTAAAAATAAAATTTGTAGGCCGGGCATGGTGGCGCACGCCTTTGATCTCAGCACTCAGGAGGCGGAGGCAGGTGGATCCCTGTGAGTTCGAGGCCAGCCTGGTTGGTCTCCATAGTGAATCCAGGCCAGCTAGGGCTACAGGGAGATCCTGTCTCAAGACAATAAATAAATGAATGAATGAATGAATAAATAAATAAATAAATAAATAAATATTTGTTTTTGCTTTTGTTTTTGTTTTTGAGACAGTGTCTCCCTGCAGCCCCAGCTGGCCTGGAATTTGCTATGTAGACCAGACTGGCCTTGAACTCACAGAAATCCATCTGCCTCTGCTTCCTGAATGCTGGGATTAAAGGTGTATGCCACCATGCCTGGCTTAAAATAAAATCTGAAAAAAATCCTTGAAGACCCTTATTCTTCAAAAATAATCATAGTTATTGGCAATTTTTTTTTAAATTTCTGTTTGGAGATTGACCTATTTGGGCTATCAGAGATGACAGAGACAGAGGAAACAGTCACCCTACAGAAAGCTGAAAATAGTTCTAGAAAATATTTGCAAATAAAACCAGCTCAAGGTGGTAACTAGGCCCAAGTCTGAATCACCACAACATTGGCACAAACTATTGGAAAAAGGGGAAGGGGAAATCAGTTATGTAAGTATTTGTCTGTGAGATGACAAAGCCTACTGCCTTCAGCCCATTGATGTAGGGGATGTCCTGGTTTTGGGGCTACATGGCTGACTGTTCTCCCTGCCTGCCTAGGTATCTGATCCTCACTCTAACTTTTATTTCAGACTACATCAATCTGTTCAGCACAAAGTGTCACGGATGTGATTTCCCAGTGGAGGCTGGTGACAAGTTTATCGAAGCCCTGGGGCACACCTGGCATGACACCTGCTTCATTTGTGCGGTATGTTTCTAGCCTGGTGTTCCAGCTATCTGAGCTGGGGACAGAAAGGACTAAGTGGGTGTTAGATAGCCAACCCCTGATATACAAGGATGAAATGCTGTCGGTCTGATCCTCTCATTCTTAAAAGCTGACAAATGCTCTATCTTGATATGTCACAGTTGAAGAAAGTTGTATTACTAATGATTTTATACAGACCAATGTGGCTTGTTGCTTTTCATTTCATGAAGGACACTGAAGTGTCCTAGGAGTCCGAAAACCAGAAGCTTCTCTTCCCAGAAATAGATGGGAGCAGAAAATGATGGTTGAATTTAAGAAAGGCAGATGGCTTCCTGAGATTATATGCTGCTTTTGTTATGGAGTGACTGCAAAGCTCTTCCATGAACACCAGTCCTCAACCTATTGACTAGTCATATGAAAGGCAGAGATAAGTTTCTTTTGATAGACCCTTTAGAAAGCAGGACTGAGTATCATTTTCCTTTCCTAAGTGGTCCTGTTCTTGATATGCAGCTGCCAGGAGATAAGCCTCAGATTAACTATTAACTGTGTACAGTTTATTTCTGCTGAGCAGCAGGTCACTTTACTAAGTGACTGGCCTTTCCTCCAGAGGGTTTTGGGTTGGGATGAGGATATGATTCTGGGCCTAACTATTTAGACTTTGAATGGAAACTGGAAATAACCATCCCTAATAAAGTCCTGTAATGTCAGTCTAACTGGCTTTTATTTAGAAAAACACATGTACTATTACCATTTAATAATAAGAGTTTCTCAAGGTGAATTTTAAGAGTATAGCATATCTGTGGTGTTTTGGTGCTGGGGATGTAGCTCAGTTGGTAGAGTATTTGCCTACTGAGGATGAAACCCTGGGTTCTATCTCTAGAACCATATAAGCCACCAAATGTGTTTAGCATGCTTGTAATCCTAGCCCTTGGGAGATGGAGGCAAGAGGATCAGAAATTCAAGGTCATCCTCATCTACATAGTGAATTCAATGCCAGCCTGGGATATATGAGACCCTGCCTTAAAATACATGTATATATACAAACATAGAAAAAAGAAAAGAAGAAATATCTGTGCTGCTTAAGCCAGAATAATCTTTTAGAGATTTAGGATACAGACAATCCTGGTCATCAAGTTTTGAGTTCCATACTTCACTTCTTCACCCCCACATTTATGGGGTGCATTATGTTCACTGTGTATTAGTTTCCCAAGGTATAATAACATAAACAACAGAGAGGTAGTCTCTCTTAGTTTGGCACAACAGAAGTCTAAAACCAAGGTGCTGATAAGGCAGCCCCGCTTTCTCTCCTAGCCTGTGGCAGTTGCTAGCCATCTTCTTTCACTAACAGTTGCATTATGCTGGTCTCTGCTTCTATCATCACAATGGTGCCTTATTTATTTATTTATTTATTTATTTATTTACTTATTTTTAGTAATGGGCTCTAGCAAGGCTAGCCTGGAACTCACTATGTAGACCAAGTTAGCCTCCATCTCACAGAGATCTGCCTGTCTTTGCTTTCCAAGTGCCAGGATTAAAGGCATGGACTACCATGCCTGGCTTTTTTTTTTTTTTTTAATGACCTCATTTTAACTTACATCTTAATTATATCTGCAAATGTTCTATTTCCAGACCACTGCTAATGACTACTTGGTAGACTGGAGGTACTGGGATTTAGGATTAAAATGAATATGAATTTGCTTTGCTTTGTCTGAGATGGAGTCTTGCTATATTGTCCCGGCTGGCCTCAAATTCTTAGGTTCAAATGATCCTTCTGCCACAGCCTCCCAAGTAGCTTGGACTATAGGTGTGCACCACTGTGTCTAGCTTTAGCATATGAATTTTGAGGTACATAATTAAAACCTTTGACACTAACATTCTTTGAACAGATTCTCTAGTTGCTTTTTAAAGCCCTTTAAATACATCAGGGCCTCTCCTCCAAAAAAGAGATACTGGTGTAACAATCTGGCTTTAGGATGGTCTCTTGCAGAGTAGGGCCCAGAATGCCACAGCTTAGAGCCCCTGACTCTTATTTTTCAGCTATGGCTTGCTTGATACTGAGACAGTGATTACATGTCTGAGTACCCCATGTCTAGAAGGATCCAAGAGACTTGGAAAAAGTCCAGGAAGGCAGAGGCACAGAGGCCTGTTCTCTGAGGGCAGGCTGATGAGAGAGAGGGCCATGTTACATGGAGAGGAAGGTGTGGTAGAGCTCATCTTGTGTCTCTTCCCTTGAGCCTGTCATGTTGGGTTTATAGTATAAGTTCTAGAAGAGGTGGGAAGAAGTAAGATTTGGGATACCACAAACTTCCAAATAATTAAGTCTAGTCAGGGATGAGAGATACATACCAATATGCAGATTTGCCCAAAGAAACTGAGCAGATCTTGTTCCTTGGAAAATAACATGGAGATTGTTAGGTCTTCCTCTAAACCAGCCCCATGTGGCACTTACTGCCCTACAGAGACACTGCAAAGTTGAACATGGTTCTAATCTTTGGGAAGAAATCTTTATGTTGGAAAACTTTGAGGTCCATCCTCCTCCTTCCCGCCTTCTCTTCCCTCCTTTCTTTCTCAGTGCTAAAGATTGAACCTAGAGCTTGTACATATTATACAACTGCTCTGCCGTTTAGTTTCATCCCCAAACCAGCATGCTGCTGCTGCTGCTTCTCCTCCTCCTCCTCTTCCTCCTCCTCCTCCTCCTCCTCCTCCTCCTCCTCTTTCTTCTGCAAGGTTCTATGATTTTACATTTCCAAATCACTTTTTTTTTGTCTACTAAGCAGCCCAGGAGCTCTGAATTCATTACATAACCCAGGATGGGTTTAAATTCCTAATACTCAGCCTCCTGAACGCTAGGATTGCAAGCATGCACCATCAAGTCTGGCTCTAAATGACTTTGTTGTTTTTGTTTGAGATAAAGTCTAGCTTGCCTGGAACTCCTATATAGACCAGGCTGACCTCATACTCATAGAGATCCACCTACCTCTACTTCCAGAGTGCTGGGATTGTAGGGATGAGCCACCATATCTGGCCTGGCATTGCTAGTGTTTTATTTGGTACTTTTTTTTTTCCATTCTTTCATTTTTTGGCTACCCTCATGTAAGGTTTATTAAAAGTGACAAAAACTGAGGGCTTTTGTATTATCTATTTTGCTGCATTAATAGGTATCTGGTGCTATCTCCGGAAGGTTAAATACCTTCTTTTTTCTTTATTTAGTGAGGACAATCTTGTCTGAATTTGTCTTAGTTTACTAATAGTATTTGCTTAGATGATAATCCTTTTTGTGGGTATTGATCTATGAATTTGTATTGGTTGCTTATATACTTTGGATACTATGAATTGGGTATTTTTTATCACAGACACACTATTCCATTAGACTTAATTACTTTGAGTTTTTTTCAGTGTTCTTCTTTGGAAGACTTTTTCCTATCCATTTGTTTATTTTTTTAATTTATAGACAGAGTTTCCTATAGCTGAGATGACCTTGAACTTTTTTGTTTTTATGTGTATGAGTGTTTTGCCTACATATATGTAAATGCACTCGTGTCTGCAATGCCCACAGAGGCCAGAAGAGGGCACAAAAGTCCCTGAAAGTTATTCCCCCATTGTTAGTCACCATGTGGGAGCTGGGAACCAAACTTGGGTTCCCTGTAAGAGCAGCCAATGTTCTTAACCTCTGAGCCATCTCTCTAGCACCAACCTTGAACTTTTGATCCTCCTATATCCACCTCCCCACTGCTGTGATTACAAGTGTGCCCTATCAGGTCTGGTTTTTATGGTTCTGGGAATCAAACCCAGGGATTCATTCATGTGTGTTAGGCAAGCCTCTACCAGCTAGCCACATCTTCAGCCTCCTGGAAGTATTCATAGTTGAACCTATGTACTCCTCTTCAGTCATTAAGATTTTACAGTGGTCAAAACCAGATTGCATTTTCTCCTGGCTAGATGCAACAGTGAATTTTCCTAAAAGGATGATTAAAATACTTTGGGTTTTTTTTTTTTCTGTAAGACAAGAGTCTCACTATGTAGCCCAGACTGGCCCTTGAACTCAAGGTCCTTCTGCATCAGGCTCCCAAGTGCTAGGATTGAGAATATGCTCTACTGTGTCTGGTCTGACTGAAATCTTTTGCTTATATCTCCCTGCCCTATGGACTTCAAGACCCCCTTCTCACATCACTCTGTTCTCCTTCTCAGGTCTGCCATGTGAATCTGGAGGGGCAGCCATTTTACTCCAAAAAAGACAAACCACTGTGCAAGAAGCATGCACATGCCGTCAACGTGTAGTGGCCCAGAGTGTCTGATTCAGCTGAGGCCCGGCTACTACTGACAAAGGATTCAAGGAAGCTGATGTTTCTTTGGGGCAAAGGGGAAGAGAGGAAACAATTGAGCCCTTTTGAAGTATAATTTTAGTCTTTCCTAGTACACACAGATTGTGTATTTGCATAGTTCAGACTAGAAGCCAAAAAGAAGATTCTAAATGAAGCTAGTAATTAATCCAAGACTGGAATTGCACTTCAGACATTTGGGAAAGGATTCCAAGAACTCAAAAGTGAAAAATGAAATGCAGTGTTCCTGAAGTGATACACCTCCCCTGCCATCACCCTCACCAGTGTAGGTAGGGGCAGAGCTCTGGGCAGTTATGGAGAATCCAAAGCATGCAGCAGAGTTCTGAAGCAGTCCTTGGCAAGCACAAAGATGTGCCAAACAGAACTTGCTGCTGGGTATTTTTAGAGCTGTAGCTGAGAGCTCCTTAGCTAAGACCCATTGGGCTTTCCTCACCAAAAAAGGAAGTGTTATTCCATTAGCATTGCAGAGCCACCTCTGCACATCAGACTTCAGACTTTGAACAAGCCTGAAGCACATAATGGGAGCCCAGACGTCTGAAGGGATGTCGGGGAGCCACTGGGCAAATGGCGAGGCTCCAGGAAGGTCTTTGGCTAATGCTGCTGACAGCTGAGAAAAGATGGGCCCTCTCTGCAGCTCCCCCTCTTTCAGTTGAAACATCCAATGACCCTGGAAGGCTTCGTTCCTTTTCGAATTGTGATGAGAAAGTGGAATTGGGTTTTTCCAGTATTGCTTTGCAATGTGTCAGAGGAAGTTTTCAAAAGTCTCTGGGTTGGGTTTAGCCTTTGTTTTGCATTAAGAGGCTCCTGGGTATGAGAGTTCTCTGCATGTGTATTTCATCCCCTACCCACAACCTCTCATTTACAACATCTTCCTTAGCCCTACTCCGACTCCCACCCCTGAAGAGACTCGGTGGGAAAAAAAGGGAGACAGTGTCTGACACAGCATGAGCAGACCAAGCTAGCATGCCCAACCTGTGGGTGAGGAGAGGAACTTCCTTACTGCCAGCCTCAGGAGGAATGCACAGACTGCAGGATCTCCCCCTTCAGGGCTGTACCCTTCTCTTTACCTGTTCCTTTAAATGCGTCACACCAGTTAGATAGATGTGCTGACTGCTGCAAAATAATAATAATAATTAATAATAATCGGTGCATTTGCCATTTGGGCCAATATTTTGAAAATGTACCAGCTGCGTTGATCTGGAGTACTTATTGAAATAGACTTGACCTTCAAACTCCTTTACAGTACAGGTGGTAGCTGGAGTTAGGTGAGCATGGGGACACTATTGAGTAGTAAAGGGAACAGCTTCCTTTCTGAGGGAGAAGATGGTCTGGTCTCTTTCCTTTCTAGGAAGTACTGTTAGGATGGTCATTGAAAATGGCACTCCTGAAGGGCATGTGTGGATGTTTCCCTGGAGCACAGGATTTAGGCATTCTTCCAACTCATTGCTACTCCCTTCTTGCCCGTTTTGGATTTTCTCTTTGCACGTTTGATGTTTTATAGGAATGTATTAGGACTCTTTTCTTTTGAGAACTAAGCCTTCCAGGGAACTGCCAATCTCTGTGGTCTCTTCTCCCAGGAGGACCAGGAAGCAGTCAGCTTTATCTTAGCAGGAAGTCTGGTTTTTTTGTTTGTTTTTTTACCCAAGTGTGAAGCCACCAGTCCCCTCTAGGCAGCCCAGGAAGGGGTAGAATTGTGTTCCTACCAATGGACCCTTCTTTACTTTTGATGAAAAGTTCTAGGCAGAGTGAATTCTGCTAGGACAGCCTGGAGATTTGTCAGGAGATGCAGACCAGTACCTTGTGCAGTCTATTATTTTTAGAAAGTTCACATATAGAAGAACAGGGAGCTTGCTGACTAAACAGAAAGGGTCTAAGCAGTTGATTTAAAAAGAAAAAAACAAGCCAGGCGTGGTGGCACACACCTTTAGTCCCAGCACTCAGGAGGCAGAGGCAGGCGGATCTCTGTGAGTTCAAGGCCAGCCTGGTCTACATAGTGAGTTCCAGGACAGCTGGGGCTACAGGGAGACCCTGTCTCAAAAAAAGACCAAAAAAAAAAAAAAAAAAAACAAACCCAAAGCCAAAAACCAAAATAACAACTATCTATTAAATGATAGGAACTGGTCTTCAGGAAAGAGAAAAATAATCCCTACAGTTAAGTTTCCAAAATTTCTTTTTAAAGGTTTTTACACACACACACACACACACACACACACACACACACACACTCTGCACCTGTGTGATCATTATTGTTTTGGGTATGATTCTTAAGAAGAAAAGCAAAGTATCTCAAAGGATAGCTTACTATCATTCTATATTAATTACTTGGGGGGGGTTGTTTGCTTTTTATATTTCAGAGTTTATATAGCTTCTTGAGGGACTCTTATTTATCAAAAACAAAACAGTTTAGGGGTTGAGATTGAGAATTTTCCTAGCATTCAGGAAGTCCTGGCTTCAATCCCTAGTACTGCCAAAAACTTAGAGGAAAGTGGGTAGTTTTGAGTGTGGTACACAGGGGGAGTCTGGCATAGTGCTAAGATGAAGGCTATGTGTAGTTCAAACTAACATCACAGGCTTCCTATAACAACAAACTCAGTCTGTAACAGTTCACAGGAGCATGTTGTGGCTCCACAGCTCTTGTCTGCTTATAGTTGGCACTGATCTACTGCTGAAAAACACTTTTTGCAACAGAATGGCTTGTATCTGCAGTGTTTGTGTTAGAAGTCCAGCTTTGTAATCTTAACTTGTCAACCCAGATAGTCTTGCTATAGAATTTTTCTCTCCCTTCCTCCCCTCCCTCCGTCCCTCCCTTCCTTCCTTTCCTTTCTTTTTTCATTTTGGCTAAGTTTTCCAAAGTGGAATGTAGTGAGTTAGAAGTGTGCACAAAACTATTTTGCATGTTTTTTGTTTTGTTTTGTTTTGTTTTGGTCCATGTGGATTCTTTATAGCAAAATAAAATTCAGAAAATGATGTGCAAATGCAGCTTTTTTTCTGTATAAAGTTCTTTCATGTGTAGCTTCATGTAGAAAGTAGCTTCCACCTAGATAGCCACAAATAAAAGTATGAGACAAGGAGCTGGACAGAGGGCTCAGCAGTTAAGAGCACCAGCTGCTCTTACAGAGGACCTGGGTTCAGTTCCCAGCACCCACATGGCTGCTGATAGCCATTCCTAACTCTAGGTCCGTCTGGCCTCTGTGAGCATTGGACACATAGGCACACTCACATGCAGACAAAAGACTTATACACATTTTTTTAAAAAAAGATGAGACTAAACTGCCCTGCGAAGAAGAAACAATTCATTTGGCATGCAACTCAACAGCAACTTAATCACTGTATTTCAACAAAGTTGTGTGAATAATACAAATGTTCTACATATAAAAGGAATTAATGAGTCAAAGACCAGGCCTTGCTTTGTTTTTTTGGAAAGGTGTATTTAGTACTTGCCGGCCAGTATTTCATATTCGGGCCTCGCTGTGCAGCCACTGCCTCTTTTGTCCTTGGATTCTGGGCACAGCGGTCACATTCATTTTTGCTTATTGTTACATTTTATTATTTTTATTTTTTAATTAATTTTTATTTGATATGTTTGGATGTTTTGCCTGCATGTATGTAAGTGCAACCATGCTGTGCATTGCTCACAGGGAGCAGAAGAGGGCATCAGATCGCCTGAAACTGGAGTTAAGAATGGTTGTTAGCCACCATGTGGGTGCTGAGAACCAAACCCAGGTCCTCTGCAAGAGCAGCCAGTGCACTGAACCATTTCTCCAGCCTCTATTATTTTTATTTTGTATTTGTTTATGTTCATTGTAATGTGCATGTGGGGTTAAAGGACAGCTCCTTCCACCTTGTGGGCCCTAAGTATCAAACTCTGGTCATCAGGTTTGAAAGCAGGCTCTGCTACCCATTGAGCCAAATCATTGGCCCAGATTCACTTTTTTAAAAATTATATATTTTTTAAATTTATTATTTTATGTGTATGCGTGTATTGCCCGCATGTAGGTAAGAGCACCCATGTCATGCAATGCCCACGGGGACAGAAGAGGCCATCGGATCCCCTGGAACTGGAGTTACGGACAGTTGTTAGCTGCCATGTGGGTGCTGGGATTCAAACCCGGGTCCTCTGCTAAGACAACCAGTTCTTAACCACTGAGCCATCTCTCCAGCCCCACCAGATTCACTTTTAAAAGATTTATTTTTAGCCAGTGCACACCTTTAATCCTAGCACTTGGGAGGCAGAGGCAGGCAGATCTCTAGACCAGGCAGGCTACCACACCCAGCTCCTTAAAAAAAAAAAAAAAAAAAAAAAAAAAAATTTTTAAAAACAAAAAAAAAAAAAAAAAAAAAAAAAGCAATAAATGAAGGGACAGAGGCTGGAGAGATGGCTCAGTGGTTAAGAATGACGGCTGCTCTGGAAGAGGACTTGAGTTCAGATCCCAGCACCTATGTGAGGCAGATGACAACTATCTGTAACTCCAGCACCAGGGGATCTGACACCCTCTTCTGGACTCTGCAGGCACCCACATACATGTGGCACACACTCACACAGATACACACATATAAATAAAAAATTTAAAAATAATAAAAATTAAAATAAAGGGATAGTATGGAAGCATAGCTTAGTGGTAGAGTGGAAAATATTTGAACTATTTTTGTCTAGCATGAGTGAGGTACTAGGTTTTCTTAGTACCACAAAAGAAAAAGAGAGGGGGCTGGAGAGATGGCTCAGTGGTTAAGAGCACTGGCTGCTCTTGCAGAGGACTCAGGTTTGATTCCCAGCACCCACATGGTGGCTAACAACCATCCATAACTCCAGTTCCAGGAGATCCAACATTATTTTCTGGCCTCTGCTCCTCAGGCATTGCACCACATGTGATATGCTTACATATATTCAAGCAAAACACTCATATGCATAAAATAATTAATGCCGGGCATGGTGGCACACACCTTTAATCCCAGCACTTGGGAGACAGAGG